>NW_027495620.1:0-225468 GCF_021521415.1 Bidens hawaiensis | reverse complement strand
TTCCTAGGATGAAGGATTTATGCTACATAGTTTCCTCACTCTAAATTTTGTGTCATTCTTAGTCTTCCTACAAAACTATGTATTTTTATTTTAACTTTATATATATATATATATATATATATATATATATATATATATATATATATAGGGTTCAAATAAGAATAAGGAGTTTCCTAGAAATGGTAAGAACCAATAAATTTTTAACATTTGGCATTACAAATGATGATGAAAGAACAATTTAAGGAAACTATGTCGGTTATAATGATAAAAGAGTAATTCTAGGAAACTATGTCGGTTATTGGTAATTTTAAATCTCAACCATTGATTAACATGATCCAATGACTATGATTTATTCATAGTCTTCCTAGGAAACTACTTATTTTTAGGATAACCCTTCCATATATATATATATATATATAGGTGAGGGTTCAAGAGAGAAATGATATTACTACATGAAATGCGAGAAATAAATATGAGCCACTAGTTTTGTTTTAAGTTTTAAATGTTTAAAGTTAAATAAAGAAGGTATTAATCATTCTCTTTCTTCAATTAATATAACAAATAAACCATAATACTTATCTACTTAATTAATATAACTAATTAAATTATTATAATTAGAAATATTAAGAACTCGTTTATTTTTATAACTTATTTTTTGTGTCTTGATTTTTTATCCTACACAAGTATAATGTATTCATACATTAAAATTTCTTTCTATCCAAAACTAACTTCTTCCAACTCAATATATTAATATCCATCAACACATACTTACATTATAATGAATAATACCAAAAAACTATTTTACATGTGTTTGCATTAGATATCAACAAAAAAACATACAAACTACAAAAAAACGTATAATCTACACTTGTTCTAACAATAAGACAACATATAACCTACACACGAAAAACATATAACCTACACACAAAATTTATCATCAATAAAATACACACGCACACGAAAACATATAACCTACCACACGAAAATTTTATCTTACACCAAACAAAATTTATTCATACATTAATTTCTTTTTACTCAAAACCAATTTCTTTAAACTCAACATATCAATATCCATCAACACGTAGTTACATTGTGATAAATAATACAAAAAACTATCTTACACATGTTTGCATTAAATGTCAATAAAAAATATAAAAGCTACACAAAAACATACAACTTACACTTGTTCTAAGAAACATATAACCTACATACGAAAAACATATAACCTACGCATGTGTAGGATATGTGTATTTTTGTGTAGTTTATATAATTGTTGATGTCGAATTACATATGTAAGTTGCATTGTAAGGCCCCGAACCCGGTAGCCCTACTTTAACGTCGGATTTACTCATAAACACCGTTCTTACAGATCAGAGTTATTTAAAACCTTTCGCGGAATCATTAACTTCAATCATTCGTTGTCATCCGTTCAATCCATGCCATGTGCCACCCTCATGCTAGCTCTTCAATCTACTCACCTGCGTACATACTAAAAGTCAACTACGCTGAGTGAGTTCTAGTTAATCAAGCAACTTACCATACAACCATTACATGCATTATATATGTATCCGAAGACACATAGTCCACTATCTAACCTGCTCACCTTACCCGCTTAACCACTTAACTGCCCCTTATGTTTTAGCCACTTGTTTACGGAAGCACATAGAGGCTTTCCCTCCCACGCACTCACGTTATGCCACTTAATAACGAAGGCACGCATAGGCTTACCCTACCACGCACTCACGTTATGCCACTTTAATAACGAAGGCACACATAGGCTTACCCTACCACGCATAGGCTTACCCTACCACGCACTCACGTTATGCCACTTTAATAAGAAGGCACGTATAGGCTTACCCTACCACGTACTATCGTCATGCCACTAACACCTGTACTAGACCCTTGCCACTTCTATCACACTCTACCTCTACTTGTCTACAACACACTTTCTATCATTACATCATTTACATAATAACCAAGTTACATCATAACATTTACACACACTAATAACCACTTGGAGTCCATTCTCATTGGCGGTACGCGCAATATCCGAATATCGTTCAAGCACTGACAAACATCCATTTATAACATCTATGTATATATATATATATATATATATATATATATATCACATCAAACATAATAACATACACTTACCACTTAAGGTAAGTGTATTCACACTTCACATTGAGTATGCACATAGCCCCGAAAACATAACAAGGAAATGGGGCTAGAAACTCACCTGAATGCGGTTACGTTAGCCGTTAATGGTTATTCCTTTCTTGAGCTGTGCGCGACTAACTGTTTAATAAATGAAATATTAAATACCGCTCTAACCATTCCCATTGTTACTTAATTAGTCTTACGCGTCTAAGCCGGTTTTACTTTATTTAATATTTACCGGTTAGTTAATCGTTACTCGTTAACCTTTAAAGGTATCTTTCATAAATTATCAAAGTCCAAGAGCTATTATGTAATTATATCATTCCTTTTTAAGTCCAGTGACCATTCTGTAATTCTACCAAACTTCTAGTTCGTTATCCAGTCCTTAACGAATGGGGTTCTTAACGAATGAACTCATTCGTTATAACAAACTGACTATTATAACGAATCTACCTTTAAGACGAATTGGCTACTGTAACGAATTGGACCTGATCTTCATGAAGAACTGGACTCTTTCATTTAGTCTGGTTAACGAATGACCCCTTTGTAACGAATTGAATCTTCTAACGAATGAGGGTTCATTCGTTATACCTCAGTTAACAAACTATTTCTAATTCGTTATTTCCTTTTAGCGAATGGTCATAACGAATCAGGGCATCCTTTTCCTAGCAAATTGGCATAACGAACTGGGGTTAGTTCGTTAGGTTCCCGTAATGAATTGGGGTTAGGGTTCTGACATTTCGTCAGATGTCACATCAGGACATTCCCTGATGTGACTCAACCTCCGGCGCCGCCTTTCCGGCGCCGTCGTCGCCGGAATACCGGGATCTCACCGGAAAAGCGAGATCTCGCTTGTTTCACCACCGTTTTTCGTCCCGTTCGATCCAGATCTGAGCTAGGGTGATCCCTAAGCTTATCTTTTAATCGGTTTATACCCGATTCCATCCGGATCTCCTGACTTTAATGGTTTAAGATGTCCGCTCTTCATTTCGCGACTAGATTTAATGGGTTTGGATCTCTACAATATCATACTATCATTACCTCAGGTTGATGCTCGGTTTCTTCTTGCTATTTCGGCTAGAGAGAGAAAGTAGGATGAGAGAGAGAGAGAGAGAGTTACGTGTGTGTTTTGGGTGGTGTATGGAATGGATGAAAATGAATGGATTAAGGCATAACTAAAGTACTTATATTATGGGTCATGGACTTAAGCCCATGGTCTTTCCTTTAATAACCCAAGTCCATCACCCATATTACTTTACCCAACACAAGCCCATCTCATAACATTAAGGGGTCTGTTTGGTATGGGGTAATGGAATGGACGACGGAATGGAATGGACGTGGTAATGGAATGGAAAAAGGAATGGAATAGGTTATTACCATTCCAATGAACCGTTTGGTTACCACATGGGAATGAAATGAATCATTACTTTGTATTGTTGGTAGGTAAGAAAAAAATAAAATAAAATAAAATTAAAATGGTAGTGAATGGTGGTGGTGGGAGCGGTGGCGGTAACGGTGGAGGTGGTGGTGGCGGTAACAGTGGAAGTGGTGGTGGGAAGCGATGACGGTAGGTGGCGTGTGTGATGGTGGGGCGATGATTGATGGATGCGGTGGGTGGCTGGAGGTGGTGGGTGGTTGGCACTGATGGCGATGGTTTATGGAGGTGGGTGGTGGTGACGGAGGACGCCGATGGTGGTGATTAGTGGTAGTGGCGGCGGTGGTGGGCAGCGGTGACGTTGGGCGGCATATGTGATGGTGGGGTGATGGTTGATATATGCGGCGGGCGGCTGGCGGTGCTGAGTGGCTGCCACCGATGGCGATGGTTGGTGGCGGCGGTGGACGACGATGGTGGTGGCTGGTGGCAGTGGCGGCGGCGGTTGGTGGTGGTGGTGGTGGGTGTTGATGTTGGGTGGTGGAGGTTATGTATGGTGAAGGAGGGAATGGAATGGAAAAAAAACATGGGGTATGGATGAAATGAAATTGAGGTATTTTAGAGGGAATGGAATGGACTGGGTAATGGGTCATTCCATTCCTTTGGTCAACCAAACACACTATTTTCCATTCCCTCACAATGGGTCATTCCATTCCGTCCTCCATTCCTGTATACCAAACACTACCTAAATATTATTATTATTATTATATTAACCGAATGAAAAAGTGGGATGTTACATGTATGCCTTTTGTATGTTGTACGTTTTATTGCTCAAAACAAGTGTATGTTATATAACTTTATGTAGGTTGTATATTTATTGTTTACATTTAATGGACACATTTGTATGATATTTTTTATATTATTTATGAAAATATTTTTTATAGGCACACCAATTGAAAAAAAATATATATTATGTTTTGATATTTAGTGTTAAAAAAACATGTTGATATATGCTAATAAATTGAGTGAAAATTATTTTTTAAATATAAAGAAATAATATTATATGAATAAATTGTATTTATGTTGAATAGAATGAAGAATGTGTAAATAAAAAATAAAACTAAAGTAGTGTTTTTATCTTTTTTAATTATTATAGTTAAATTAGTTAGATATATTAATTAGAGAGAGATTTATTATAATTATATTTGTTGTATTAATTGGAGAGAGAGTGTGCATTTATTGTTGCATATATATCTTTTTTATTTATTTTAAATATATAAAACCTAAAATAAAACTAGTGTTCCATATTCATTTCTCGTATTTCTTGTAGTAATATCATTTCTCTCTTGAACTTAAACACACACACACACATATATATATATATATATATATATATATATATATATATATATATAGGGTTGAGATACTATACGCTAATGCCTTAACGTACGAGAGACACGCGAGACACTCAAAGGCAAAAACCTAAAACGCTCAAAAAACGGTCTCCGTTAAAAAAATAAAAATTGATCGATTAGCGACCCAAAACTGTTTTTTTTCGGTTAACCAATGATTAATTGGATATGTATTGACGATTCCGAGATGTTGGGATGTGATTTCATGGATCGATTCGTGAAAATTGGGATTCACGTACGTTAATGTACGTGAAGGTTTAGTGCATTGGATCTTTTCACTATTTATTTATATATATATATATATATATATATATATATATATATATAGGGAAGGATTATTTTGAGAACCATGGTGAGTTTTAAGAACTTTAAGAACTCAATTTTGAATCACACATTTAATTAAATGATATGAAATATGTGGCTGAAATTAAATTTAATTAAAAAATGAAGCAGGAGAGAGAATAAATATTTTTGATAATTACACAAGTTTAAACGTTAGTTACACATGCGTAAAAAGTCGATTTGGTGTGTAAAAAAATACCGTAATTTTTTGTACATCACTTACACTTACGTATTACACATGTGTAAAAAAAATTTAAAAAAAAAATTTGTTACGTTGAGTTTTTTCGAGTTCTTAAAACTCAAAGTGATTCTCAAAAGAAATCAATCCTATATATATATATATATATAACACATCTATTAAAAGAAAGATATTTCAAGAACTTAATGAGTTATAATAACTTGAAAAACTTCATGTGGACCATACAATCAATTAAATGGGTATTGAATATGTTGTTGAGATTAAATCTGATTAAAAAATTAATTAAGAAAGATAATAAATATGTGTGATGATTACACTAGTGTAAACATTAGTTGCAACTATGTAAAAGTCGATTCGGTATGTGAAAAAATAATGTACTTTTTTTACATACATGTATCCTACATATTGCATATATGTAAAAAAAAAATTCAAAACCTTTTTTTGTTAGGTTGAGTTCTTTTGAACTCAAAGTGGTTCTCAAAGTAAATCAAATATATATATATATATATATATATATATATATATATATATATATGTTAGGGTTAACGTAAAAAATAATATTTTTGTGAAAAGCATAAGAATAGATGTAGACTCTTGGATCTAAGATCTAGTGGTTGATATTGGTAGTTTTCTATAAGTTGTATAGTTTTCTATTTATATGTATAATGTCATATTTAGGTGGTGTACTTTATTTTAAAGCTTTCTCACATTTCTTACAAAACAATTGTTTTTTATTTGAATCATTTTTTCTCTCCTCTCTCCCCCCTCTCTCTATATATATATACATATATATATATATATATATATATATATATATATATATATATATGATTAGGTTCATTTCAGAAGTATTCTTAGTGTGAGAAGTGCGAGAAGAGACTTTAACCAATTAGATATTTTCTTTTTTATTTTAACTTTATTTAATTATATGGGTTTATTAGTAAATTATCCAGTTATGTTATTTTGGTAACTAATAATTGTTAAAGCAAGTTACAAATCATTATTTGTTTTTATTTGATTATGTTTTATTATCATTCTTGACAATTGATTTTGTTGTTCGTCTAACTAATTCTTTTTCTCCATTTTATTGTTGACAATATCAAATTCATATGAATCGTGAGATTTGATATTTTTGAATTCCCCAGATTAAAGTTCTATCAGTTCAGCATATTGTTTTTGTTCTATAATGTATTTCAGTTTTGATTATTCAAATACACAAAATAATCAAAACAAGTTACAATGAATTTGTTTATGCCAATTCTTTTATTGTTTAGTCGATTCATAGAATTCGTTAAGGTTATACGTGCCAACTAGTTAGTGCATTATGCTACAAGCTAATTATAAACCACAATCCTACACTAGCTACATAAATAAGAATAAAAATATACTATCAGATCCTAACCCATCACATTAATCAAAAAACACTTTCAACATGTCTATCCTTCAAAAAAATCCCAAATCCATAAACGATATAAATTATACATACACACTTCAAAATACCACCAACACAATATATAAATGAACCAACACACGATAAAAAAAATTATACATACACAATTCAAAGTATCACTACATAGTACATATATGAACATACGCATTACTTAAATGAACCTATATTTGGTAAAAGATACACATTTACAATTCAAAATACCACATATGAAATACATATATGAACCTACAAAGTACATTAATGAATCTACACACGATAAAAATTAGAAAAACACAATTTGAAAGACCATCGACACAATACATATATGAACCTACAAATTACATAAATGAACCTACACACGATAAAAATACACATACACAATTCAACATACTACAAATACAATTCATGTATGAACCTACATAGTACATAAATGAACCTACTGTAACATTCGTTACATTTCAAATCCGAAACCCGACCCGTTATTTTATTATTATTATTATTTTCTTTCTTTCTTTGGCCTCATTTATTATTCGAAAGCACGTTACGAAACCCCGCCTTCGTTTAAGTTTGTATATATTTTTTTACTTATTTATTTATTTATTTATTAATAATGACTATGAACAATATGCTATAATACCCCTCTAACTAACTTATTACCACTTTTGAAGCCACACCTATAGACCAGGGACTATATTGTAAATTTTCCCAAAACCTTTTCCCTCTCTCCCTCTCTTCCGTCATCACCATCGTCCTCCTCATCTCACGCCATTACCATTTTTAAATCCGTCAAATCCGGCCTTAATCAACAAAATCGATGTTACCAAATCAATCCTTGATCCTAAATGCGTTCCACCGACACCCTAATTGTGGTAAATTGTTACCAACTGACAGCTAATCACAACCTAATCAAGCCGCGGCCACATCCTCTCTAAATCCTTATATATACTCGTCTAAAATTCAATTAAACTCGTTCACAGCTCACTCAAGCCATCGCGACCTAAACCCCCTTATTTAATTGAATCATTTTACTCGCTAACTACTTGTTCATCACCTCCTTATAGCCGGCTCTGTTTGATCCCGTTCCCCCTCCTCTGATCTTCTTTTGAGGTAATTGAAAGCTGGGCTTTGATCGCAATTACATAAGTTTCAAAAGCCCCAAACTGGTTTTGATTAACTGTAAACATTTGGTTCAAATTTGATTTCTAGGGTTTATGTATTGAACCAGTTCTAATCAGTTGTTATATAATTTTTCCGGAAACTATTCTCTAACGCACGTAGCCATCTGGGTGACACATGAACGTTTGGGGGCAGAGGTCGCGGGTTCGACCCTCTGCCACCCCCGTTTTGCCTTTATTTTTTGGTATTTTGTTAAACAAATCATTTCCAATGATTTAAAACCTTAATAAATGTTAAATAATTTATATTTTATCAAAACCGATGTTATTAACTCGTTGTTTTCCGAATCTCGGTTAAATCAAGATATATATATATATATATACACATATATCAATGTATATAAATATATATAATAGTTATTAAAAGTTTATAAGGGTTTTTGTAATGAATATTTAAAAAAGATTTTGTTTATTTAGAATACATAAATTAAGGTATATAATATTATTTTACATAAAAAATTGGCTAAGTAATTTATAAACAAATGTTTTTTTACCGCTTTAGTAATAGAAGTACGAATATTTTATAAAAAAAATTGTATTTTATTCAATATTAATCCTTATTAATCATAAACTTTAAATAAAATATGCTATACTCTCAATACCCGTTCATATCTCGTTTCTCTCTTACTCAATTTGTTAATTTGTAGTATTTCTTGTTTTTAAACTTGTTAGGTTTTGACTTTGCTACCTCTCGAGCGCGACGCTTATTCTTCTACCAATCTTAACATATATTATTTGTTTGCTTATTCTCTAAGGTGAGTTCACATATCCCCCTTTTTCATCTTTTATATCTTGGTGGGTGGCATGTGGACACTATTTAAATTACTCATTTTATTTACTTATCTATTCATAACACAATTCAATATATGTTTATGTGTGATTATTGCATGCTCTATGATAATGTTCTATGTGCTTAATTGTTTATTTTTTGTTTGGTGGTTGGTATCTCATTCCCATCTATCCTCATCTAGTATGATCATACACTTACCCAAGTATATTGATTTCGTATCAATAGGAACGGGTCCACATCTATTTAGTTGTTTACATTTTTCATGGGAATTGTGATGCTCAACATTAACATATGAATTGTGGTTTTTATCTATATATGTATCTCAAATAAAACTAATGTATTCTCACCAACATTCATGTTGACAAACTCTATTTTTATACATACTACAGGTACACGTAATTTACATTGATCAGGATTGAAGATATTAGTTTTATCTTAGGATATTTATCCAAACAATAAATATGATGTAATTGTTTTGATTATTATAATTGTGTACTTTTTTTGATATTAATGAATTAAATAATTATTGTCACTTTAATTAGTGTGTTTTTAGCTACAGTCCAATCAATACGTTACGCCGGCATGTTTGGTCGGGGTGTTACACCTACACACGAAAAAAATACACATACACAATTTGAAATATCACCTATAACAACAAAATAAATAATGTAACTTTTAACATAATATTTTTTAAATTATGAATTTAGTTCGTTAATTAATTAATTGTGAACTAATTAATACCTAAATAATGTAACTTTAAAATATTGTTGGTCAACGTATTTTTATGAACAATGAAGAACGTGTTAGTTTGTATAAACTATTAAATGTATGGGTAAAACTCACAAATTTATTTGGTAATAAAAACTTTTGTTTTTTGTTTTCCTCCTTTTGTTATAGACGTAGGGATAACGATTTTAGAAGTAAGGGTGGTTGTTGTGTTGGATTAAGCAAAAACGACGATTTTTATGTAATATGGATTATATGAAATGTTTTTGCAGGTTGTGAAATTTTTTTGCAAATTTAAATTATTATAATATATTATCTGAGAGATAATGCAGTTAAAATTTTGGAATATAATAATGAAACATAAGTTACAAATATGGCTTCTACCAAGCAAAATACCAATAAGCCCTTTTTGTCTTAAACTCCATTTATTTCCATTAAGATGTTGAAGCTTATAATTACACTATTACCGTTTTGATTGTAGACCATAGATCAATCATCATTAATGGTTATGATTAACTTCTCGCTATAAAATCACTTCTCGCATGATCTATCCCCTATATATATATATGTACACACACATATATATGTTAGGGTTAACGTAAAAAACAATAGTTTTGTGAGAAGCATAAGAATAGATGTAGACCCTTGGATCTAGGATCTAGTGGTTGAGATTGGTAGTTTCTAAAAGTTGTATACTTTCCTATTTACATGATATAGTGTCCCATTTAGGTGGTTGTAAGGCTCCGTTACCGGTGCCCTACTTTGGACGTTGGATTTACTCATAAACACAGTTCTAAATATCAGATTTAATTAAAACTTTACACGGAATATAAAACTTTCATTAAACATTCATAACAATTCATAAAGTTGTCTTAGTCAAACCTCCTTGTCTTTCAATTATAAAACATTAATAATAAAAAAGCATCTTGAGTCTCCAGATGCCAGCCTTTTATTCTTCTGCCATGTGCCCCGCTGAAGCTAACTGCCTCATTCTACTCACCTGCGTGCATACTAAAAGTCAGCTACGCTGAGTGAGTTCTAGTTAAAACAAGTAGCATGCAATACATCCATACACATACTTATATACGCACCTGAAGGTACATATACATACATAGTTCTTTACCTTTCTTTATACATTCATACAATCATACTTTCATTCTTTCCTTTATACATACACATATACACATACCTCGTCCTATAACCTTCGCAGATATTATTAGGGTCTGTTCCCTACATTCACAGATATTATTAGGGTCTGTTCCTTACATTCACAGATATTATTAGGGTGTGTTTCCTACATTCGCAGATATTATTAGGGTCTGTTCCCTTTCTAACCATTCCTTCCATACCTTTCTTTATAATTAATCATACCTTGGCACATACTCATTTCATTACATACTTTTATACGTACATACATCATTCATACATCACATATAACAATCATATCTTTAATCTGTCACCTCACGATATATGCAATATCCGAAGATCGTTCATGCACCTTCAAGCATTCATTCATTCATTAATCATATAAGGCATACACTTACCACTTAAAGTAAGTGTATTAACTAATCACATCGAGTATGCACAAAACCCCGAAAACATAACAAGGAATGGGGCTAGAAACTCACCTGAATGCGGTTGCGTTCACCGTTTACGATTATTCCTTTCTTTAGCTGTGCGTGACTATCTGTATAACAATTAAACGTTTCAATTAACTATCTCTACCCATGTCGCGTTTCTAGTTTAATTATAACCCTCGACGAACGGGGGTCCAGGGGCAGCACCCCTGGAAGCGGGGTCTAGGGGCGGCAACCCCTAGCAGGGTCCAAGGGGCAGAGTCCCTGGCTGGGGTCCAAGGGGTAGAGCCCCTGGCTAGAATCTTAATTTATTATTTTAGTGTTAACTCATTCTTTATAACGAATGGCCTTTGGTTAAGCCCGATTTGTTACCTTGATTTGTTATCTTACATGATCTGATTCGTTAGCTGGTTCATTATTTTAACATGGTCTGATTCGTTATCCTGATTCCTTATTGACGTGACCTGATTCGTTATCCTATCCTAACGAATGAGCATATAACGAATGACCTAATTCGTTATCTTAATCTAACGAATGCATAGATAACGAATTAAGGGTTCATTCGTTATCAAGCCACACGAATGAGTCCCATTCATTATGACCGCGTAATGAATGATCAATCATAACGAATGATCAACAGTTCTTATCCCAATTCTGACTCAGGGGTCAAAGTCAAATCGTCAAGAACACCAAAACAGTCAACGTACACCAGATCTCCGATTAACCCTCAAATCTTGATGAAATAACACGAATCTGGTATCATTGAACTCGGAATCACAATGCCTATAAACCCCAACCCTCTATTCATTCAAATATCGGGTTTTAATGGTGCGATTGATCGATATAGGCATACGGTTCATTAGCTGATTAATCAACCTAACATATGTTAATGAATTTCAGTAAGATTCGTTGCGTTAGATTCATTTTTACCATACTCAAACAGATCTATGATTTCTAAACGAATCCGAACCTAAATGAACAAGTTCTCATTATAAACGTACCTTAAACGAGTCGGTTTATGAAGACGGTCTAGCCTTGATGTTGTTTTGGTTTGTCACAATGTTCTAGCGCCAACGGGTTCGGGTTTCCACCTTCGGATCTTGGCTCGGGATATAGGATGGTGTTTGTGTGTGTTTTTTAAGGTGTAGGCTATGGTGTTGAGATGGATAAAAATGAAAATATTTAGGGTTTAAGGGGTATTTATACTCCCTTAATCCCATGGACCTAATGCACATTCCATCCTCTATTCCATCTTTTAAGGTCCAAGCCCACCCTCTTATAGTTTGTTATCTAAACCGATACACGACACATTTTGAATAAACGAAATTCTCTTTTCTTATTATAACCGAAAGTAGAATGTTACAGTGGTGTACTTTATTTTAATGCCTTCTCACACTTCTCACAAAACAATTATTTTTTATTTGAACCATTTTCTCTCTCTATATATATATAAATTCATATGTATTATCTTAACTTACTTACATAACAAAAGAAAATGTTTAAATCCATGTGGCAAAAGTAACATACTAGTACTTTGCACTACCTACTGTTAGTAATCTTGTATAATAAAATCTGAACGAAGAACAAAAATAAACACGAAACAGTGAACCGGGCTTGTGTTTGACACAATTCCCTTAAACAGATTCGCGGTTGTAAGGCCCCGCGAATCAGAAGCGTAGTACTGCCGGACTCGATCACTTTCCTGAAACGAAACCGTGATAATATTGTTGCAGCAAAGAGGAAGGAGAAGAAGTGTGTATATTGGTGTGCATAAACTGAAGAGCTGGTCCTGGTTATATTACCAAACAATCGCAATCAAAACTGATAATGACTATTAAATTGAAATAATATTAATTTAATGGTCATTAGTGCAGATTTGAAAACTGAAAATAATAATAATAATCATTATCATAATGATTATAACTAATATTGACCAATAAATTTCAATCCTCTTTGAATTTCAAAGTTCAAAACGAATTCAAAAAGTTGTCTCACGTGAGCCCAGGTTTTTGGAGTTGCATTCGTGTCCGTGGGACGTGCACGAGTTCGATGAATTTCTAGTACAGAAACCCAAATTCACCCCCCCCCCGCGCGCGCGTAGGTCTTGTGGTAAAACATGGCATAAAGATTCAAGTGAGTGGTAAAGGCTCTACCTTATATACCACTCTTTATTTTGTTCCCAATCCAATGTGGGACAAGTTTTACCACTTTCTTATTTAGACTTCATTCGCACACTTTTACTTAAAACTTCCAACAATCCCCCACATGAATGGAGGTCGAAACAACATTATTTCGATTAGATTTCAGCAGTTGAATATTGCATACAATAGGTAGGTGTTATCCTTTGAACTTTTGCTTATGAAGCATACTTAGCCCACTGGCTTTGAGTAGACAGCGATGTGTTTCAACTCATTTGACATTTGTGTAGACGGCAATACACTTCACACAAGACTCTCCCTGCCAAAGTCAAGTCCTCATAGTTATGTTCGTTATGGTCATGAACATGAGCCTGATTCTGCAAGAGCTATTAAGTATTGTGCCCAACAATACCCTTCGAAGCGACCCCACTTCTCTCTCACATAGGTGATTCACCATGTATGACTACCTTGGTCGAATCATTAAAAGCCGTATGCTTAACCTCACACTTGTCACTTTAGGAATGGACTAGGAAGGTTACCTAGCTATGTAGTAAACTCCCTATTAAATTGTAGGGTTATCCCCCCCCACAGTGACCTCACTAATTCATACAATTAGGTTTACCTATTGAAATCAATTCTTGGGATCTCCAATATATTGAGTTAGGTTTCCTTCGTATGAACTTTAATTTTTCAAGGACTTTAGTCCCATTCCCATGGACGACTTCTGAACTAACTCTCTACTTAGGACTTTTGTTTGCGGATCCACAATATTATCCTTTGACTTCACGTAGCAACAGTGTTGTAGATATTAGTTTTCATACCGTATTATGTCTACGTCAAATATTTCTATTCTTACCATTATACATTGTGCTATGAGCTCTGCCAATTGCCGATTGGCTATCACAATATATACATATGGCCGATTCTGGCTTAGGCCATCTTGGTATATCCTCAACAAATATATGTAACCATTCTGCCTCTTCGCCTGCTTTATCTAGGGCGATTAATTCTGATTCCATCGTGGATCTAGCTATAACCATTTGCTTTGTCGATTTCCACGATATAGCAGCACCTTCAAGTGTGAATACATACCCACTTGTTTCTCTGGAATCATTCGTGTCAGATATCCAATTCGCATCACATTTTCCTTCGATAACTGCTAGATATCTGTTATAGTGTAACCCTTCCCTAGTGTATCTTAGGTACCGAAGCACCCGAATCATACAGTTCCAATAAGTTGAACTTGGGTTGCTTGTGTATCTACTTAGCTTGCTCACAACATATGCTAAGTCGGGTCTAGTGCAACTCATAAGATACATCAAGCTGCCAATATGTAACATCCCGTTTTCTCGTTTCGGTTAATAAAATAAAAATATGAGTTATTAGGAGTCAAGATAGTGTTGGGATAAATAGATATGGGTTATGGATTTGGATTAAAAAGGAAGGAAGGAAAGATTATGGGATTAAGCCCATGACCCGTAATATATAAACCATTATCACCCATTAATCCATTCATTTCACATATTCCATACACCACCCAAAACATACACTTAAGCTCTCTCTCTAGTTCTCTCTTTATCTTAGCCGAAACCACGAAGAAGAATTAATTTCCGACCTGAGGTAATGATAGTATGATATTGTATGGATCCAAACCCGCTAGATCTAGTCGCGAAACGACAAGGCGATGCCCTAAACATTTAAAGTCACGAGATCCAGATGAAATTGGGTATAAACTGATAAAAAGATGAGCGTAGGGGTCACCCTAGCTCAGATCTGGATCAAACGGGACGAAATGGTGAAAACTGTGGAAAATGAGTGAGATCTCGCTTTTCTGGTGAGATCGCGGTTTTCCGGCAATGGCGGTGCCGGAAAAGTGTGTACGAGAATGTCAGAGAATATTCTGACATTCTGCCCTAACCCTAATTCGTTAGTGGAGAAATAATGAACTAGTGGTAATTCGTTTTGTTAATTCGTTAAGGAAGAATAACGAACTAGTTCCGTTCATTAAGCAATTCGTTGAAAAATTCGTTAAGCGGTTCGTTATAAATGCTAGTTAGTTATAAAGGTCCATTCGTTAAGAGATAACGAATCAGTCAATTTGTTATGAGCCCCCATTCGTTAAAGAACTGAATAACGAATTAAAAAAAGCCGGATAACGAACTAGACTTTGAAAGAATGACAGAAAGGTCCATGAACTTATAATAAAATGGATTAATTACAAAGAAGCCCTCGAACTTTATGAGTTAGCAAATAAAATGATGAATTAGAATTTCTAATGAAAAATGTGTTAAGATAGTCAATGGAAATAAAATTTTTCCAAGCTGACCTAGCAGCTCGACCCCAGCCAGGGCCCCTGCCCCTTGGACCCTGCTAGGGGCTGCCACCCCTAGACCCTGCTTCCAGGGGCGCTGCCCCCGAACCCTGTTCGTTGAGGGTTATTATTAAACTAGAAACACTATATGGGTAGCGATAGATAATTGATACGTGTAATTGTTATACAGTTAGTCGTGCACAGCTAAAGAAAGGAACAACCATAAATGGTGAACGTAACCGCATTCAGGTGAGTTTCTAGCCCCACTTCCTTGTTATGTTTTCAGGGCTGTGTGCATACTCGATGTGATAGTTAATACACTTACCTTAAGTGGTAAGTGTATGCCATTTACGATTCATGTATGAATGAATGCTTGACGGTGCGTGAACGATCTTCGGATATTGCTTGTACCGCTAGGTGGTAGTTTAAAATGTGATTGCTATATATGATGTATGAATGATGCATGTATGTTATATTATGTATGAATTATTAATTGTACGTGAACGATCTTCGGATATTGCATGTATTGTTAAAGAAAGTATGTAAAGAAAGGTATGGTATGGTTGCACGGAATAAATGGACCAGACCCTAATAATATCTGTGAGGATAGGGACCAGACCCTAATAATATCTGTGAGGATAGGAACCAAACCCTAATAATATATGTGAGGGTAGGGAACAGACCCTAATAATATATATGATGTTGGGGACCATACCCTTATAATATCTGTGAGGTTATAGGGCGGAAGTCTCTTTAAGTAGTATGGATAGTTATGAATGTACTACGAAGGTAAAGAAAGTATGAAAAATGAATGTATGAATGTATGTAAGAAAGTAATGTGAACATGTTAAGTATGAATGGTGTACGCACCTTCGGGCATGTGTGCAAGTATGTGAACTAATTGTATGTTGTATGATTAACTAGAACTCACTCAGCGTAACTGACTTTTAGTATGCACGCATGTGTGTAGAATGAGACAGCTAGCCTGAGCGGGACACATGACAGAAGAATAAGATGCTGGCATCTGAAGACTCATGATGTATTATATTTAATGTTTTAATTTTGAAATACAATAATGTTTTAAGACATGTTATGAATTATTACGAAAGTTTTAATATTCCGCGAATGTTTAATTCAACTCTGATATTTAGAACTATGTTTATGAGTAAATCCAACGTCCGATGTGAGGCACCAGTAACGGGGCCTTACACAATAATTCTTGAGTATTTCAATTGGTTAACGGGTTCACCTCTATTCTTAGCTAGATGTTGACTTGTGTTAATAGGAGTTCTAGCTACATTAGTCATTCGCATTAAACTTCTCAAGAATTTTGCTCAAGTAGTGGGATTGACTTAAAACAAGTCCATTTTGGGTTCCTGTGATTTTAACTCCCAGAATCACATCTGCGGACCCATGTCTTTCATGTCAAATCTTGCTTTAAGCATGTTATTTGTGGACATTATGATTTTGTCATCACTTCCAGCAATGAGCATATCATCTACGTATAGACACAAAATGACATATCCATCGGATGTGTCCTTCACATATACACATTTGTCATATTTATTGATTTTGAACCCAACATCAAGCATGACATGATCAAACTTTTGGTGCCATTGTTTGGGAGCTTGTTTCAACCCATACAAAAATTTCACAAGTTTACACACTTTCTTTTCTTGCCCAATGGCTATGAAGCCTTCAGGTTGTTTCATGTAAATCTCTTCCTCCAGATTTCCACTTAAGAAAGCTGTTTTTACATCCATTTGGTGAACTTCCAAGTTTCTAACGGCGGCAATGGCAATCACCAACCTGATATTATTCTCGTAACTGGCGAATACGTATCAAAGTAATCTAAACCTTCTCGTTTTTTATATCCTTTGATCACCAACTTTACGTTATACTTATCGATGGCGCCATCAGGTTTCATCTTCTTCTTGAAGATCCATCGATATTGTCACACCCCGACCAAAGGCGGAACATGTCGGGGCGTAACGTATTGATTGGACAGTAGCTCGAAAGACACTAATTAAAGTGACAATAATTATTTAATTCATTAATATCAAAACGAGTACACAAATTCAATAAACAGAACAAAAATTACATTGTGTTTTGTATTTTGAATAATATTCTAAGGTAAAACTAAATTCTTCGATCTTGAACAATGTAAATTACTTGTACCTGTAGCATGTATAAAAATAGAGTTTGTCAACACGAATGTTGGTGAGAATACATAAGTTTTAGTTGAGATACATATATAGATAAAAACCACAATTCATATGAAAATGATGAGTATTACTATTTCTATGAAAATGTAAACAACTAAATAGATGTGGACCCGTTCTTATTGATACGAAATCAATGTACTTGGGTAATGTATGATCATACTAGATGAGGATAGATGAGGATGAGATACCAACTACCAAACATAAAATAAACAATTAAGCACATAGAGCATTATCATAGTGCATGCAATAGTCACACATAAACATATATCGAATTGTGTTTTGAATAGATGTGGAAATAAAAATGTGTAATGTAAATATGGTATACATGCCACCCCCAAAATGTAAAAGAGGAAAAAGGGGGATATGTAAACTCACCTTGGATTTGATAGATGATAACGTAACGGTGGTAACAGGTAGGCGGTTAATGCAAACACGTTAGTTAGTTCTACGAGAAGTCTCGATGTTATGTCCTAATTTTTAAAGGTACAAAAATAAATGATCTAACGATAAACCGAACAAGACTCGATGATAAGGGTTTATAACGGATTTGGGGATTGATAACTATATTTTATATTTTACGAGAGTTAAAAATAAACGCGTAAATGATTTGTCTAAAATATTTCAATAATAAGATTAGATTATATTTATTAATGGGTTTTTTGACGGTTTATAATTGAGCCGTTTAGACAAGTAAAACTCTTTTTAGTTTAATTATCTCTTTTCAAAAATATATATATACACTAGTTAAGCCTGCTTGCGGTGCGCACATATGATGTATATATGTGTGAACCCTCGGGTGGGCAAAAGTGAAATTGCACTAATTTTGACGTTATTTTACTAATCTCGTGAAAATAACGTTAAAAGTGACGGACGGTTAATCAGGCATCATGTAGTGGCGTTGATAGCCGAAAGACAAGGGTACATGCACCGATCAGCCGGTGTCCCGATGATTGAGTGCTATGTGCCTTATGTCCAAGGCTTGATGCAAAACTACTATCGAGCCGGGGGTCTCACCGGAAGCAGCCTCTCTATCCTTATGGGGTAGACGTAAGGCTGTCTACATCTTACCCTCCTCAGACCCTACCATAGCTTTGCTATTGGTGGGATATACTGAGTACGATAATGATGATGATGATATATATACACTAGTTATTTTTCTTAAATCGATACGATATAAATTTATTAATGATATATAATTACAAGGAAAAATCCCTTTAAGAGTTTAAAGGGGGTTCGGTTCGTTAAAAAAAGTGTAAAACTATTAGTTTTTATTATATCTATATCTTAAAATAATAAAATTTAACTAAAACAAAGAAAATCAAAAAAAAAAAAAAAAAAACTGGTGCTGTGGAGGATCGAACCCGGGTCCTCCACCCTACAACACAAGTTTCTAACCAGCTGGGCTAACCAACAACTTGAAACATAAACCAAAACTAAATTAATGTAAACTGACAACCAAATCAACAGATTGATTAAGAACCCTAACAAATTCAATTGCCCCAAATCTGTTAATGTTAATCAAACTAGCCTTAGGGCTTTTGTTCAACACATAATCGCGATATAAACCATTTAATTAGTTACCTCAATTGATTATTAAACGAGTGCGAATAGGCTTCAACAACTAGCGGCCAAAATGGGATCTAGATGAGGAACTTGCAGGTCACGATTACCCAATTAACACTGGGGGTTTGAACGACGATGGGGTGAGGATGGTGTGTGTCAATTTAATTGCATTTTAGACAAGTATATATAAAGATTAGGGACGAGTCTAGGTCGCGGTTCGTTAGGGTGTGAATAGATGTCAATTAGTTGTCAATTAACATAATTAAAGTATGATTTGGACGCGTAAATTAACGATTGACGTGTATGTATGACCAAATCCCGTGATTTACGCCTTAATCCATGGATCATGAAGCAAAAACAAAGGAGGGGGGGGGGGGGTGGCTGCTCATGTCGACGGGAAAAGGGAGAAGGAGGGAAAGAGGTTTGGTAAGTTTGACATAATTGGTCCCTAATCTTTAGTCGTGGATTCCAAGTGGTAACGAGTTAGTTAGGGGGGGGGGGGGTATTATTGCATAGAAATCATAGTAATTATCAATAAATAAATAAATAAACATAATATATATATATATATATATATATAAACTTAAACGAAAGTGGGAATTAATAACGAGCGTCAGTATAATAAAGAGGCAAAAGAAAGAAAAATAAAATAAACGGGTCGGGTTTCGGATTTGAAAAGTAACAAATGTTATAGGATTCACAACTTTTGAAAATTTCGTCTCGAAATTAAAGGAAACATAACATAAAGAAAGAAAGTAAGAGTCTAAGAAAGAAATGATATGTTTTTTTATATAAAAAGAAAAATAACACAGATCTTCAGGTGACCCAAATAATGCACAAACGGAAGGCATGATAAGGACACTTATATGAAGGATGTACTAGGTGCGTATCCACCATGCCCTTATCACATCAATATTTGTATCGTTACCCAAAATCACCCTAGTTTCTGAGTTATGACAAACAACCGTATTCACCATGAGTTCCATGCGAGGATTTCGATAATTATGTGTGCACTCATAATTATTTAGGTCGTCGCATGATGCACATGGTTCGTCCCGTTGTGCGGTTTGAAAACAAAGGTAAAAGAAAAACTTTTTAAGTTTATAAATAAATGGAACTATCTGAGCAAGAGAAATAAATAAAAATAATAAAAAATATATAAATGAGTGAAATTTGATTAGCATAAATAGCTAGTAAAAAAGTTTTTCAAAATAAAACGAAATTACTAAGTTAATCGTCAAAAGTAATAATAACTAAATTACATAATTAGATAGAGGGAACTTTGAAATTTAATAAATAGAAATACTTAGGATGAAAAGAAAAATTTACAAATAAGTATTCACAAAGACAAGTTCACATATCAAACGAATCACATGATTAGAGAAATATAATAACATATGTGGCTCGAAATCAAGATTATAAAATCGGATGAGAAAAGAGTACCGTGAGAATGAGGTGAGTTTGGAGGGTTTTGGTAGCCATGTATTAAAATATCGAAATAAAATTTGTACATGTGACTCCTATTAGATAACTATGTACAACACATGTTCATAGTCCCATTTCCAACATGTTTGTAGGAATCGGTCATAGGTAGTTCATTATACAAATAAGGTGCTATTAGATAACCATGCGCATAGCCATGCACATAGTCCCGGTAAACAACCAGTCATAGACCACTTAAATGATGATAATAAATGGTGTAACAATAAATAGTGCAATAGTCGACAAAATATGAATAAATGAGAGATTGAATACCATTATAAATAAACATAATTCTCATTCATAACAAAACTGGAGATTTAATGAAGTTAATACATTAGATTTAAATAAAGGACTAAATAAAAGAAACGTCTTTGCGTAGCATGTGTTCATAAAGGGTTAGGCTTAGACTTGGGAACCGTTGATGTAACACACTTTCCCTTGAGTAGCTTGGTCACTTGAGGCTGGTTGGTTGATTGGGGTTTGGTTAACTTGAATTGGTTGAATGGGTTGGGCTTGAATTGCTTGGATGGGTTGAGCTTGGATTGGTTTAAGTTGATTTACTTGGGCCTGATAGGCTTGATGTTGAGCGGTTTGAGTTGGGTAGGATTGAATTTGGTTCATGTGTGTGAGTCTTGGGCATGCATTGCGAAAATGGCTAGGGTCTCCACAATTGTAACAAGCTCTAATAGTTGAGGGTGCTTTAGTAAACGTTTGAGTATAAGGTAAGGGTTGAATAAGAGGTGACGTAAATGGTTGCATCAAAGGTTGGTTGCGTTCACGACATGTGGTAAAGAGGTGACCAAATCGATTGCAATGGGTGCATTGTCGACACTTTAGGTTAGGTGAATGGTGAAAGTTACACGTATCATATAATGGGTGGGTTCCTGTGTAGGGGTTCTTGGTGGGTTGGGTTTGCGATTGGGCCAAGACATAGTTTTGAGAATTGGACTTTCTTTTATTGTTGCGGTAATGGGGAGAGTTGTTATGCTTGAATGATTCGGGCTTAGAATACTCGGGTTTGGGGGATTCGGGCTTAGGTTCTTTGGTGGGCTCGGATGTAGGCTTATCATTGGGCTTCTTAGAATTTTTCCGCGTCAAGGTTCCAGCCTTAACGTGGTTTTCGGTGAGGGTACCGGCTAAGGTAATGGCATCATGGAGCGTTTGAGGGTCACGACTTAGAACGGAGTCTTTCCATGGGCAAACCCGAGATGTACTTGTCGATTGCACGCTCAAGTGGAGTGACCATGTGGGGAATGAGAAGGCTCAGTTCATGGAAATGATCATTGTAGGCGATGCCATTACCACTTTCTTGTTTCAAATTCCAAAATTCCTCTTCCAACTTCCGAATCTCATGTTTCGGGCAGAACTTCTTGAGCATAAGTTTCTTGAGGTCATCCCATGGCAAGGCCATGGCAACCTCAGCACCAAGCGTGCGCTTCTCACCATTCCACCAATTGAGGGCATTCTTTTTAAGCTTGCTCGAGGCGTAATTGGTTTTCTTGTACTCGGGACATTCACAACGGTAGCATCATCGATACCGTGGTATTCGGGTGGGTTGGCGCTCTTGAATTGTTTGAGGGGGTAAGAAATTGGGTTCGGAGTTGTGGATGATGAAGAAGCATTCACAGTTTGCAATTGAGAGATGATCGTTGGGAGGGCTTTCCCGATGCCTTTAGCCATGCGGGATGACATGCTGCCACCAGAGTTGCCGGTGCGACGGTTGCGGTTGATAAGGCGGGAAGAAGACATGCTACAATGACGACACGTGAAAAGTTTATCATGTTTTGGAGAAGAAAAAAGGAAAGTTGTATAACTATGTGAAATTTTGAGTTTTGTGAAAATTCATGGGAATACAAGATAAAATTTTAATAACCTTAACTTAGAGTATTGATAAAATTGATAATTTGAAAAAAAAAATTTCATTCTTAACAAAATAAAAAGAAAATTTAAACAACAATCTCATCGTTGATTTAAGAGTGTGATCGTCACATGACCACGTTTGATATAATGAGGGTAGCAGATTCGGGTACGTTTGGTGTGATATGCTTTGACCTAATAAGTTCCACATCCTTACCTAACACTCCAGGAAGGAAACCAGGTCTCGCGGTTAATTGAGATTTATGCGCATTGCACTTCCTTAGGCTCGCAAGCCTTGGTGTCAAGAGTTCGGTAAACAAGTGCGTTCCTCTTACAGTTACTACATATCCATCCCAAGAATCATCCTCAAGGAGAGGGGAATGAAAAGGCGGGATTTCTTAAGGAATTTCCCATTTTTTTTAAATCGTCCTAAAGTTTTTGAAAACAATTTTGAGAGTGAGGCATAGCCTCAGATTAAGTGTGTGATTTTGTGTACAATAATAATATTAAATCATTAAATAATATTTAAGCTACTGCAATCAATAATATAATTCAGGGTGCAAACACGTAAATGCATATCACGTATAGGGACCCTAAGCATGCTACTAGGTCGTTATATCTAACCACCTATCTTATAGCCTTCGGCTCTGATACCAATCTGTCACACCCCGACCAAAGGTGGAACATGTCGGGGCGTAACGTATTGATTGGACAGTAGCTTGAAAGACACTAATTAAAGTGACAATAATTATTTAATTCATTAATATCAAAACAAGTACACAAATTCAATAAACAGAACAACAATTACAGCGTGTTTTGTATTTTGAATAATATACTAAGGTAAAACTAAATTCTTCGATCTTGAACAATGTAAATTACTTGTACCAGTAGCATGTATAAAAATAGAGTTTGTCAACACGAATATTGGTGAGAATACATAAGTTTTAGTTGAGATACATATATAGATAAAAACCACAATTCATATGAAAATGATGAGTATTACTATTTCTATGAAAATGTAAACAACTAAATAGATGTGGACCCGTTCTTATTGATACGAAATCAATGTACTTGGGTAATGTATGATCATACTAGATGAGGATAGATGAGGATGAGATACCAACCACCAAACATAAAATAAACAATTAAGCACATAGAGCATTATCATAGTGCATGCAATAGTCACACATAAACATATATCGAATTGTGTTTTGAACAGATGTGGAAATAAAAATGTGTAATGTAAATATGGTATACATGCCACCCCCAAAACGTAAAAGAGGAAAAACGGGGGATATGTAAACTCACCTTGGATTTGATAGACGATAACGGAACGGTGGTAACAGGTAGGCGGTTAAAGCAAACACGTTAGTTAGTTCCACGAGAAGTCTCGATGTTATGTCGTAATTTTTAAAGGTACAAAAAGAAATGATCTAACGATAAACCGAACAAGACTCGATGATAAGGGTTTATAACGGATTTGGGGATTGATAACTATATTTTATATTTTACAAGAGTTAAAAATAAACGCGTAAATGATTTGTCTAAAATATTTCAATAATAAGATTAGATTATATTTATTAATGGGTTTTTTTTACGGCTTATAATTGAGCCGTTTAGACAAGTAAAACTCTTTTTAGTTTAATTATCTCTTTTCAAAAATATATATATACACTAGGTATTTTTCTTAAATCGATACAATATAAATTTATTAATGATATATAATTACAAGGAAAAATCCCTTTAAGAGTTTAAAGGGGGTTCGGTTCGTTAAAAAAAGTGTAAAACTATTAGTTTTTATTATATCTATATCTTAAAATAATAAAATTTAACTAAAACAAAGAAAATCAAAAAAAAAGAAAAGAAAAAATGGTGCTGTGGAGGATCGAACCCGGGTCCTCCACCCTACAACACAAGTTTCTAACCAGCTGGGCTAACCAACAACTTGAAACATAAACCAAAACTAAATTAATGTAAACAGACAACCAAATCAACAGATTGATTAAGAACCCTAACAGATTCAATTGCCCCAAATCTGTTAATGTTAATCAAACTAACCTTAGGGCTTTTGTTCAACACATAATCGCGATATAAACCATTTAATTAGTTTCCTCAATTGATTATTAAACGAGTGCGAATAGGCTTCAACAACTGGCAGCCAAAATGGGATCTAGATGGGGAACTTGCAGGTCACGATTACCCAATTAACAGTGGGGGTTTGAACGGCGATGGGGTGAGGATGGTGTGTGTCCATTTAATTGCATTTTAGACAAGTATATATAGAGATTAGGGACGAGTCTAGGTCGCGGTTCGTTAGGGTGTGAATAGATGTCAATTAGTTGTCAATTAACACAATTTAAGTATGATTTGGACGCGTAAATTAACGATTGACGTGTATGTATGACCAAATCCCGTGATTTACGCCTTAATCCATGGATCATGAAGCAAAAACAAAGGAGGGGGGTGGCTGCTCATGTCGATGGGAATAGGGAGAAGGAGGGAAAGAGGTTTGGTAAGTTTGACATAATTGGTCCCTAATCTTTAGTCGTGGATTCAAAGTGGTAAAAAGTTAGTTAGGGGGGGGGGGTATTATTGCATAGAAATCATAGTAATTATCAATAAATAAATAAATAAACACAATATATATATATATATATATATATATATATATATATATGTATATATATTTAAACGGAGGTGGGAATTAATAACGAGCGTCAGTATAATAAATGAGGCAAAAGAAAGAAAAATAAAATAAACGGGTCGGGTTTCGGATTTGAAAAGTAACGATTGCTACCCTCATTGTATCAAACGTGGTCACGTGATGATCACACTCTGAAATCAACGATAAATTTTTTTTAAATTTTCTTTTTATTTTGTTAAGAATGAATTTTTTTTTTCAAATTATTAAATTTCATCGATCTTCTAAGTTAAGGTTATAAATTTTTTTTATGAATTTTCACAAAACTAAAAATTTCACATAGTTATACAACTTTCTTTTTCTTTTTTTTTTCGAAAACATAATAAACTTTTCACGTGTCGTCATTGTAGCATGTCTTCTTCCCGCCTAATCAACCATAACCGTCGCACCAGCAACTCGGGCCGTAGCATGTCATCTCACATCGCCAAGGGAATTGTGGAAGCCCTCCCAACAATCATCTCTCAATTGCAAACTGTGAATGCTTCTTCATCATCCACTACTCCGAACCCAATTGCTTACCCCCTCAAACAATTCAAGAGTGCCAATCCGCCCGAGTACCATGGTATCGACGGTACTACCGTTCTCCTCCAATGGTTCGAAGAAATGGAGAGCATATTCCTCCAATGTGTATGTCCCGAGGACAAGAAAACCAATTACGCCTCGAGCAAGCTTAAGAAGAATGACCTCAATTGGTGGAATGGTGAGAAGCGCACGCTTGGCGCCGAGGTTGCGATGGCCTTGCCATGGGATGACCTCAAGAAACTTTTGCTCAAGAAGTTCTGCCCGAAACATGAGATTCGGAAGTTGGAAGAGGAATTTTGGAATTTGAAACAAGAAAGTGGTAATGACATCGCCTACAATGATCGTTTCCATGAATTGAGCCTTATCCTTCCCCACATGGTCACTCCACTTGAGCGTGCAATCGACAAGTACATCTCGGGTTTGCCTATGGAAATCCAAGACTCCGTTCTAAGTCGTGACCCTCAAACGCTCCATGATGCCATCACCCTAGCCGGTACCCTCACCGAGAACCACGTTAAGGCCGGGACCTTGACGCGGAAAAATTCCAAGAAACCCTATGATAAGCCTACATCCGAGCCCACCAAAGAACCTTAGCCTGAATCTACCAAACCTGAGTCTTCTAAGACCGAATCATTCAAGCACATCAACAACTCTCCCCACTACCACAACAATAAAAGAAAGTCCAATTCCCAAAACTATGTCTTGGACCAATCGCAAACCCAACCCACCAAGAAGCCCTACACAGGACCCCACCCATTATGTGATACGTGTAACTTTCACTATTCGCCTAACCTCAAGTGTTGACAATGCACCCATTGCAATCGATTTGGTCACCTCTTTACCACATGTCGTGAACGCAACCAACTCATGATGCAACCATTTACCTCACCTCTTAACCAACCCCAAACTTTACCTTATGCTCAACCGTTTACTCAAACACCCTCAACAATTAGAGCTTGTTACAATTGTGGAGACCCTAGCCATTTTCGCAATGCATTCCCAAGACTCGCACACATGAACCAAATTCAATCCTACCCAACTCAAACCGCTCAATATCAAGCCTACCAAGCCCAAGTAAATCAACTTCAACAAATCCAAGCTCAACCCATCCAAGCAATTCAAGCCCAACCCATTCAACCAATTCAAGTCAACCAAATCCCAATCAACCAACCAACCTCAAGTGACCAAGCTACTCAATGGAAAGTGTGTTACATCAACGGTTCCCAAGTCTAAGCCTAACCCTTTATGAAGACATGGTACGCAAAAGATGCTTATTTTATTTAGTTCTTTTCATTTAAATCTAATGTATTAACTTCATTAAATCTCTAGTTTTATTATGAATAAGAATTATGGTTATTTATAATGGTATTCAATCTCTTATTTATTCCTATCTTGTCGTTTATTACACTATATATTGTTACACAATTCATTATCATGATTTAAGTGGTCTATGATCGGTTAAGTACCGGGACTATGTGCATGGTGATGTGCATAGTTATCTAATAGTACCGTATTTGTATCATAAACTACCTATGACCGATTTTCTACAAACTTTTTGGAAATTGGGACTATTAACATGTGTTGTACATAGTTATCTAGTAGGAGTCACATGTACAAATTTTATTTCGATATTTTAATACATGACTTCCCAAACCCTCCAAACTCACCTCATTCTCACGTCACTCTTTCCTCATTCGATTTTATAATCTTGATTTCGAGCCTCATATATTATTATATTTCTCTAATCATGTGATTCGTTTGTTATGTGAACCTGTCTACGTGAATACTTATTCGTGAATTTCGTTGTCATCCTAAGTATTTCTATTCAAAATTCCCTCTATCCATTTATTTAATTTAGTTATTATTACTTTCGATGATTAACTTAGTAATTTCGCTTTATTTTGCAAAGTTGTTACTAGCTATTTATCTCAATCAAATTTCACTTATTTATTTATTTATTTTATTGCTCTTGCTCAGATAGTTCCATTTATTTATCGACTTAAAAAGTTTTTTCATTTTCCTTGTTTTTCAAACCCGCACAACGGGACGAAATATGTGCATCATGCGAAGACCTAAATAATTATGAGTGCATGCATAATTATCAAAGTCTTCACATGGAACTCATAGTGAATACGGTTGTGTGTCATAACCCAGAACCAAGGGTGATTTTGGGTAATGACACAAATGTCGATGTGATAAGGGCATGGTGGATACGCCGCTGGTACATCCTATATATAAGTGTCCTTATCATGCCTTCTGTTTGTAGCGTTATTTGGGTCACCTGAAGATCTGTGTTATTTTTTAAATATATATATAAAAAATCATTTCTTTCTAAGACCCTTACTTTCTTTCTTTATGTTATGGGTTTTCTATAATTTCGGGACGAAATTTTCAAAAAGTTGTAAATACTGTAACATTCGTCAATTTTCGGACCCGAAAACCCGACTCGTTCGATGTTCGGGTTATAATATTATTTATTAATATTTAATTACTTATTAATATATATCTTATGAGTTTTTACACATTTAACTCAAAAATGCAAGTTTTAACTTCTTTGTATCCAATCTTAAACCCCAGGGTCCAATCTGTAAATATTTTTATAACCCAGATCATCAACCTGGATACCCGTTAACCAAACCCGACCCAATTACCCTTAGCGCGACCCGTAACCCTCAATTAACGATCAAAACGCGTTTAAACTTCAAATTCGATATGGAAATAAGCGTATTCGTTATATATTAGGCTCCATGACGCGGATAATTGATTATTTGCAGCCTCCTTGTTCCAATCTCCCAAAAATACGTTAATCAAACCCTAAAATTCGATTCTTATATAAACGATCGTGTTTTATGCAATTGTTGCATTCATTATCACCCCTCTCACATCGCCAACAATAACCCTATACTTAATTATATTAGTTTGGCCGTTTACTTGCCCGTTCTTAAGTTTTTTAGGTCGGCTCTGTTAGGTTCTCGTTCACCATCTCCAAATCATCGTTTGAGGTAATTGATTACAGGGTTTTGATCGCGTTTACATGTAGATCATTAGCCCTAAGTTTATTTGATTAATTACAAACGGATTTATCAATTTGAATTTCTAGGGTTTATAATCAAAACTGGTTTGTTAGATATGCTAGTGTTTACATTTAACATGAATGGGTTATCCAGACAAGTCACTGGTAGCCCAGTTGGTTAAACACCATGTATCACAGGGGGCAGGTCGCGGGTTCGAATCCCTACACCCCTAATTTTTATTTGATTTGGTTATTTTCTTTTTTTAAACACTTGATAACTATAATATTAATAACAATAACTAATAAAGGTTATTTCTAATGAAAAACTGACTTTGTAACACTCGTTTAACTCTCGTTTTTGTGCTCGTAAATACATAAAGGCTTATACACGTATATGTAAATATAAATGAAGCATATTATTGTGACACCCGGTAATTTCCCAATCCCATAAACCAAGTAGTCAACCTAATTATTAGGTGATTGTGAATATTATGCGCGCCATGTTATGATCAGCGCGGGCATATGTTATATGCGCCATGCGTGGATGCGATGCGCGCCATGTTATGATCAACGCGGGCATATGTTATATGCGCCATGCGCGGATGCGATGCGCGCCATGTTATGATCAGCGCGGGCATATATTATATGCGCCACGCGCACAGGTTTTTGTTGTGTTTTCATGACAAAATTTTATGTCGTTTCTGTCTAATGAGTTGCATACCCCTTCAATGATCAATAAGTAAAACTATGTTCAAACAATATCCTAATTTCCTAATTTAGACCCAAATCATTTATGCGCGTGCGGAAAAAGGGAACTAACCTCCCCGCATGGCGGGAACATTGAGAGCTAGTTTGTTTGAAGCTCCAAGATGGAATTGACTTCAACATAACTGATCACTATGTTGAAATACCAAGACCTCATGGAGAATCTACAAATGAAACTCAACGTCCCTGACTACGAGAAGGTTACGCATCTACCCGCATCAAATAAAAAGGAGTTATGTGCGACACCTGCGGGAAGAATCCCCGCGGGACACCTTAAAACTAAACCCTTTACGCTATGAACGTCTGCATAGAAACCAACCACCTTTTCGCTTAAATCCAAAAGTTCACCCTGTTAATAAACTCTGAGAACGCTGGTTCCAGCAGAGCCAGATGGACCCGCAGGATTCCTTATAAGGACGCCTGCGCAGTGATACGCGCAGGATTCGCTACAAGGACGCTTGCGCGAAGACCACTGGAGCCGCCGGACCCACAACGTTCAAAGTAATGGCCTACACGCAGAAGGCTATACGCGCAAGGTTACGCGCACAAACCACTTAGTCTATTCTTCAGATGAAAGGGGATTACCCCCGCCCAGAAAGAACCAGTTGCGTGTTTCAGAGATTTTTACCTTTTGACAGCACACTGACAACAGTACCAGGAACAGTACTGTAACACGAAATGTCAACTGTCAGCCGCACCTACTCTCACCAACCACAGTCCTGCATGTACTGTCAAATCAATCAGAATCTTCATAACCACTCCCTAGGACCATCACCCCCATCCCTAAATAAATAATAATAAACCCCATACCTTGTCATCATTACACCCAATATGATAAGATCTCAATCCCCTAAATCAAGGGATTGTGTTCCCTTGAATTTGCCTATAAATATCAATTCTTGAATAAAAATATCACAACCACAAGAAACACACTCCAAACTCCTCTCTTAAACTTGTAATTCTGCACTAACCATCTCCCAAGCATCCGTTTCCAGTTCCATCGCTAGGTAAGTCGAAACTTTAGTCTTGAGATTTACTTTTCTGACCAGCCCTTATATTCTTCGATTACTTGGTCTTAATACACATATTTCTTGTTATTTAAACATATTTTAGACTTCCAATTTCGAGGCTAACACCAAGAAACCCGAATCTCGTTTAATCTCTCTAAACCATCACTTAACAAGAATCACAGGTGAGTCTCACAGCCCCTATTTTCACTGTTTTTAAACAGTTTTCGGGGCGAGGGACACGTGTTTAAATTATGTTTTATCATGGTATATTTACAAGCAATGCAAACGATTATCTGTTCATAGTGTCTATCTTGGTTATCAATGTGAGTGCGCAAGAACGAGAAAGTGATCACGAAACAATGGAACTCTAAGGGTAGGGACTACTGGTTTGATCAACCCGCTCGTAGGGGTCGCACCTCTTTGCATGGACGAGCGCCTAGTATGGTCATGGGGTAGTACTACCGGTTGTTAAACCCGCTCGTAGGGGTCGCACCTCTTTGCATGGACGAGCGCCTAGTTTTCCGAACAACGATGTCCGCGCGTAACCCGCGGGACGGTATTATTAAATCCGCTCGTAGTGGCCACGCCACTTTGCATGGACGAGCACATAGTTTTCATCGATGTCCGCACATAACCCGTGGGATGGTTTTATCAAGAATATGTTTTAATGATGTTATCAGAACTATGTTTCAATATGGTTTTATCAAGAATATGATGCAATACGATTTATCAAGTCACCGAAACTTGTGAACTCACTCAGTTTATACTGATTCAAATATTTTTACGTGTCTTTCAGGTGGTAATTAAGTAGCGCAAGGGGTCACACGTAGAGCACTTCACGCAGAACAGCTATAAAAATGATTTTTGGAAGATTTTAGTTCTATCCCTTCCACACGCGTGGTTGTTCCCGCCGTGTAAGGGGATATGTCGCGGAAATCTTCAACATTTTTCATATTTGGATGTTTTTTTTTTATATGTTCTTCTAAACAATGTAATGTATTTTGTACTAGACATTTCATGAGAAATGGGAAATTTATTTGAATGTTTGCAATGACCCGTGCTTGATTATCAATCCCCACGCGCGCGCGCCCGGCTGTTTCCGCCGTTTAGGGCCGGGTGTGACAGATTGGTATCAGAGCACTGGTTATAGCGAACTAGGAAAGAAGTTTTAACCTAGACTATAACCGTAGGGGAATCGCATGAAATATTTTTTCAAAGAAAATATTTTCAAAAGAAAAATCACACACACTTAGGAACACGGGTCACACAATGTCTAGTGAACACTAAGGATAAAAACATTATGTGCTCAGGGTACATGCGCTAAGTTTGATATATTTTCACTCTTTCAAGAAAAACGAGAATGCCTCCAACCAGAGCCAAAGGAATTACCATGACACCCGAGGAACTCGCAGAAATAATCGCACAGGCGATCGCAACGCATGAGGCCAGCAAGGCCGAATCCAGTCAGGGCCGTCAAGAGACCGAAACCCCAGAACCCGAATCAGGAGCTTTGGACAAAGGATGCTCCTATAAGACATTTATGGCCTGTAAGCCTTGGCCATTCAAGGGCACCGAAGGGGCCATTGGGCTCTACAACTGGATCGACAAAATGGAGACAGTTCTCTCCATTAGAGGGTGTAGTGAAAGTCAAAAGGTCCTTTACGCGACCTGCATGTTCCAAGAAGCGGCCTCGTCTTGGTGGAAGCTTCAAACGAAAACATTGGGATGAGAAGTTGCTCTCCACAAGACCTGGGAGGAACTAAAGGATATGATGATTAAGAAGTTCTGCTCTCGCGCCGAAATTCAGAGTCTACAGCAGGAATTTTGGAACCACGCCATGGTAGGAGCTGATATCGACGCCTACAACAACCGATTCAACGAACTTTGCCAGATGGTGCCGGATATGGCAAACACGGAGGAGAAAAAGATCGAGAGGTATATCTTTGGGTTACCCCATGTTATCAGAGTTCCGCTCAATGCCGCAGCGCCTCCAACCTTTGATGATGCAGTGGCGCGGGCCATCACTCTTACAAGAGATACGGTCCGTGCGGGCATGTTGACCTCGCGCGGGAACGAGCAGCGAACCTCTGACCCCAAGAGGAAATGGAACTCTCACCACCGAGGGTCCGACTCCAAGCAACCACCATTCAAGAGACAGGAGAGCGGAAGGGCTTACGCGATACAAGCCTTGGAGCCACCACGAAGAGGGTACAATGGGCCTCGCCCATGGTGCAGCAGATGCAAGTATCACCACGAGGGTGAAAGCGCAAGCATCGTATGCGCCAAATGTAGCAAACCAGGGCACAAGGCGATAAATTGCCATATCAAAGAAACTGGAGTAAACGATAACTGCTACGCATGCGGGAAGCCAGGACATTTCAGTCGGGATTGCCCGCAAAAGAGAAACCAAGCTCGCGGGAGAGCCTTTGTGATCAGCGCGGGCGAAGCAAAAGAAGAACCGAATGTGGTAACCGGTACGTTTCTACTTAACGACCATTTTGCATCTGTCTTATTTGATACTGGCGCTGACCTAAGTTTCATATCCACTGAGTTTAAAAACTCCCTAGGCTTAGCAACCAGTAGGCTAGACACGCCTTATACTATAGAACTAGCCAATGGTAGGCAGATACGCGCGAACGAGAGGACTGAGCAATGTGTATTGGTCATGGGAGGTCACGGATTCAATATTAACTTATTGCCAATAGACTTGGGAAGTTTTGACATTGTGGTAGGCATGGATTGGTTAGTCGAGAACCACGCGGAAATTATTTGCCATGAGAAGCAGGTTCGGATCCCACTGTTGAGCGGGGAAACCTTAGTAATTCAAGGGGAAAGAAGTGGAGTTGCGATAAAACTCATTTCGTGTCTAAAGGCGCGCAAGTGCCTTAGGAAAGGATGCTACGCCTTCCTAGCGCACGTAGTAGAGAAGAAAGGAGAACGAAAGATTGAAGACTTACCAGTGGTGCGCGAATTTCCAGAAGTTTTCCCTGAATATTTGCCCGGATTACCGCCACCGCGACAAGTCGAGTTTCGAATCGACTTGGTTCTAGGAGCTGCACCAGTAGCTCGAGCACCCTATCGACTAGCTCCATCCGAGATGCAAGAGCTATCCAATCAGTTGCAGGAACTATTGGATAAGGGTTTCATACGCCCAAGCTTTTCACCCTGGGGAGCTCCAGTGCTTTTCGTGAAGAAGAAGGATGGTTCATTTAGAATGTGTATTGACTACAGGGAACTGAACAAGCTGACAGTCAAGAATCGGTACCCCTTACCAAGGATTGACGACTTATTTGATCAGTTGCAGGGATCCAGTTATTATTCGAAGATAGATCTACGGTCAGGTTACCACCAACTTAAGGTCCATGAGGAAGATGTGCCGAAGACAGCCTTCCGAACTAGATACGGCCATTATGAGTTCTTAGTGATGCCCTTCGGGCTAACTAATGCGCCGGCTGTATTCATGGATCTGATGAACCGTGTGTGCAAACCATACTTGGATAAGTTTGTGATTGTGTTTATAGATGATATTCTGGTTTACTCCCGAACCAGAGCTGAGCATGAACAACATCTGAGATTAATTTTGGAAATGCTGAAGAAAGAAAAGTTGTATGCAAAGTTTTCTAAATGTGAGTTTTGGATTAGAGAGGTTCACTTTCTCGGTCACGTTGTAAACGAGAAAGGAATACACGTCGATCTTTCCAAGGTCAAAGCCATCGAGAATTGGGAAGCGCCAAAAACACCAACTGAGGTGAGGCAATTCCTAGGACTAGCTGGCAACTATCGACGTTTCATTGAGAACTTCTCCAAGATAGCTTTACCTCTGACTGCGCTAACACAGAAGGATAAGAAGTTTGATTGGGGCGAAAACCAGGAAGCAGCGTTTCAAATGTTAAAGCAAAAGTTATGTAGTGCGCCAGTTTTGTCTCTGCCCGAAGGGACGGACGACATCGTCGTCTACTGCGACGCTTCACATCAAGGGCTCGGATGTGTCCTTATGCAGAGAAACAAAGTCTTAGCGTATGCCTCTCGACAACTCAAGGTGAATGAAAGGAACTATTCAACGCATGATCTGGAACTTGGAGCAGTTGTTTTCGCGCTAAAGATTTGGCGCCATTATCTTTATGGTACAATGTGTTTAATTTTTACGGATCACAAGAGCCTTCAACATATATTTGATCAAAAGGATTTAAACATGAGGCAACGAAGATGGGTAGAATTATTGAATGATTATGATTGTGAAATAAAGTATCATCCTGGAAAAGCGAATGTGGTAGCAGACGCTTTAAGTAGGAAAGAGCGAGCAAAGACGCTACGAGTTAAGGCTCTAAGATTGACCATTCGCGCAGATCTCACTACCCGCATCCGAGAAGCTCAACAAGAAGCCTTGAAACCAGAGTTTGTCAAGAACGAATCCCTTGGGGGTATGATTAAGAATTTAGAGCTCAAAGAGAACGACACTCGATATTTTGCTAACCGCATATGGGTCCCTCTCAAGGGAGGATTGCGCGAGCAAGTGTTAAACGAAGCTCACAAAATGCGGTATTCCGTACATCCTGGCGCAGACAAGATGTACCAAGATGTTAAAGCGCTGTATTGGTGGCTCAATCTTAAGGGCGACATCGCGACGTATGTCAGTAAGTGCCTGACGTGTTCGAAGGTGAAGGCTGAATACCAGAAACCATCGGGGTTGCTTCAACAGCCAGAAATTCCCATGTGGAAGTGGGAACAAATCTCCATGGACTTCATTACCAAACTGCCAAGGACACCTGGGGGTTACAACACGATTTGGGTTATTGTAGACCGACCAACTAAGTCAGCACACTTCCTGCCGATCAAGGAAACCGATAAGATGGAAAAGTTAGCCCGATTGTATATTCGAGAAGTAGTTTCAAAACACGGAGTTCCGGTATCCATCATTTCTGATAGAGATAGTCGGTTCACCTCAAGGTTTTGGAGATCGTTACAAGGGGCTTTAGGTACTCGTCTTGACATGAGTACGGTTTATCATCCCCAAACAGATGGACAAAGCGAGCGAACCATTCAAACATTAGAAGATATGTTGCGCGCATGCGCAATCGATTTCGGAGGTAGCTGGGATACTCATCTTCCATTGGTTGAATTTTCATACAATAACAGTTACCACACAAGCCTCAAGGCTGCGCCATTTGAAGCCTTGTATGGGCGCAAGTGTAGATCCCCGCTGTGTTGGGCTGAAGTGGGTGACAAGCAAATGACTGGTCCAGAATTGATCCAAGAAACGACGGACAAAATTTTCCAGATACGGGATCGCCTTAAGGCAGCGCGCGACAGACAGAAAAGCTATGCAGATGTGAGAAGAAAACCGTTGGAATTTCAAGTAGGGGATAAAGTACTTTTGAAAGTCTCTCCATGGAAAGGAGTCCCCCGTTTCGGCAAGCGAGGAAAGTTAAATCCGCGATACATCGGACCATTTGAGATCCTGGAAAGGATCGGTCCAGTTGCTTATAAACTCCATTTACCCGCCAAACTTAGTGGAGTTCACGACACGTTTCATGTGTCCAACCTCAAGAAGTGCTTATCTGATGAAACGTTAATTTTACCATTGGACGAGATTCATATTGACAAACAACAACACTTCATGGAAGAGCCTATAGCAGTAACCGATTGGAAAGAACAAAAGTTGCGAAGAAGCCGAATCAAGTTAGTAAAGGTTCAATGGGACTCAAAGCGTGGACCTGAATTCACTTGGGAAAGAGAAGACCAAATGCGCAAAAAGTACCCATACCTCTTCCAAAGGATAACTCCCACCAGCGACACCTCCTAATTTCGGGACGAAATTCTCCTAACAGGGGGAGAATGTGACACCCGGTAATTTCCCAATCCCATAAACCAAGTAGTCAACCTAATTATTAGGTGATTGTGAATATTATGCGCGCCATGTTATGATCAGCGCGGGCATATGTTATATGCGCCATGCGTGGATGCGATGCGCGCCATGTTATGATCAGCGCGGGCATATGTTATATGCGCCATGCGCGGATGCGATGCGCGCCATGTTATGATCAGCGCGGGCATATATTATATGCGCCACGCGCACAGGTTTTTGTTGTGTTTTCATGACAAAATTTTATGTCGTTTCTGTCTAATGAGTTGCATACCCCTTCAATGATCAATAAGTAAAACTATGTTCAAACAATATCCTAATTTCCAAATTTAGACCCAAATCATTTATGCGCGCGCGGAAAAAGGGAACTAACCTCCCCGCATGGCGGGAACATTGAGAGCTAGTTTGTTTGAAGCTCCAAGATGGAATTGACTTCAACATAACTGATCACTATGTTGAAATACCAAGACCTCATGGAGAATCTACAAATGAAACTCAACGTCCCTGACTACGAGAAGGTTACGCATCTACCCACATCAAATAAAAAGGAGTTATGTGCGACACCTGCGGGAAGAATCCCCGCGGGACACCTTAAAACTAAACCCTTTACGCATGAACGTCTGCACAGAAACCAACCACCTTTTCGCTTAAATCCAAAAGTTCACCCTGTTAATAAACTCTGAGAACGCTGGTTCCAGCAGAGCCAGATGGACCCGCAGGATTCCTTATAAGGACGCCTGCGCAGTGATACGCGCAGGATTCGCTACAAGGACGCTTGCGCGAAGACCACTGGAGCCGCCGGACCCACAACGTTCAAAGTAATGGCCTACACGCAGAAGGCTATACGCGCAAGGTTACGCGCACAAACCACTTAGTCTATTCTTCAGATGAAAGGGGATTACCCCCGCCCAGAAAGAACCAGTTGCGTGTTTCAGAGATTTTTATCTTTTGACAGCACACTGACAACAGTACCAGGAACAGTACTGTAACACGAAATGTCAACTGTCAGCCGCACCTACTCTCACCAACCACAGTCCTGCATGTACTGTCAAATCAATCAGAATCTTCATAACCACTCCCTAGGACCATCACCCCCATCCCTAAATAAATAATAATAAACCCCATACCTTGTCATCATTACACCCAATATGATAAGATCTCAATCCCCTAAATCAAGGGATTGTGTTCCCTTGAATTTGCCTATAAATATCAATTCTTGAATAAAAATATCACAACCACAAGAAACACACTCCAAACTCCTCTCTTAAACCTGTAATTCTGCACTAACCATCTCCCAAGCATCCGTTTCCAGTTCCATCGCTAGGTAAGTCGAAACTTTAGTCTTGAGATTTACTTTTCTGACCAGCCCTTATATTCTTCGATTACTTGGTCTTAATACACATATTTCTTGTTATTTAAACATATTCTAGACTTCCAATTTCGAGGCTAACACCAAGAAACCCGAATGTCGTTTAATCTCTCTAAACCATCACTTAACAAGAATCACAGGTGAGTCTCACAGCCCCTATTTTCACTGTTTTTAAACTGTTTTCGGGGCGAGGGACACGTGTTTAAATTATGTTTTATCATGGTATATTTACAAGCAATGCAAACGATTATCTGTTCATAGTGTCTATCTTGGTTATCAATGTGAGTGCGCAAGAACGAGAAAGTGATCACGAAACAATGGAACTCTAAGGGTAGGGACTGCTGGTTTGATCAACCCGCTCGTAGGGGTCGCACCTCTTTGCATGGACGAGCGCCTAGTATGGTCATGGGGTAGTACTACTGGTTGTTAAACCCGCTCGTAGGGGTCGCACCTCTTTGCATGGACGAGCGACTAGTTTTCCGAACAACGATGTCCGCGCGTAACCCGCGGGACGGTATTATTAAATCCGCTCGTAGTGGCCATGCCACTTTGCATGGACGAGCACATAGTTTTCATCGATGTCCGCACATAACCCGTGGGATGGTTTTATCAAGAATATGTTTTAATGATGTTATCAGAACTATGTTTCAATATGGTTTTATCAAGAATATGATGCAATACGATTTATCAAGTCACCGAAACTTGTTAACTCACTCAGTTTATACTGATTCAAATATTTTTACGTGTCTTTCAGGTGGTAATTAAGTAGCGCAAGGGGTCACACGTAGAGCACTTCAGGCAGAACAGCTATAGAAATGGTTTTTGGAAGATTTTAGTTCTATCCCTTCCACACGCGTGGTTGTTCCCGCCGTGTAAGGGGATATGGCGCGGAAATCTTCAACATTTTTCATATTTGGATGTTTTTTTTATATGTTCTTCTAAACAATGTAATGTATTTTGTACTAGACATTTCATGAGAAATGGGAAATTTATTTGAATGTTTGCAATGACCCGTGCTTGATTATCAATCCCCACGTGCGCGCGCCCGGCTGTTTCCGCCGTTTAGGGCCGGGTGTGACAATTATAATATAAAGACTATATGTGTATATATATATATATATCAATTTAAAATCTAATATTTTTATATATATATCAAGTAAATAAAACTACAAGTAAATTTATTAAGATGGATCTTATAAATTTAATTAATTATTTTTTTATAATAAGTCTTTATGTATAATAGTATATTACTTTATTCTATATTATCGAGTTGTTGTAATCAATATTGATCTTGACTTAAGTACATCCGTTACTCTCGTTTTTTTAGGCTTTAACGTTCGCGTGTGACTTTTTCTGACTTCTCGTTATTCTAATCATCTTTTGTTCATCTATCGAGGTTAGTTTACATATACCCCCTTTTCCATCTTTTATATTTTGGGGGTAGCATGTATACCATATTCAAGTTTACTTATGTTTTATTCCAACATCTATTCAAAACGCAATTCAATATATGTTTATGTGTGATTATTGCATGCTCTATGATAAATGCTCTATGTGCTTAATTGTTTATTTTATGTTTGGTGGTTGGTATCTCATCCTCATCTATCCTCATCTAGTATGATCATACATTTACCCAAGTACGTTGATTTCGTATCAATAAGAACGGGTCCACATCTATTTAGTTGTTTACATTTTCATAGAAATAGTAATACTCATCATCTACATATGAATTGTGGTTTTTATCTATATATGTATCTCAACTAAAAACTTATGTATTCTCACCAACATTCGTGTTGACAAACTCTATTTTTATACATGCTACAGGTACAAGTAATTTACATTGTTCAAGATCGAAGAATTTAGTTTTACCTTAGGATATTATTCAAAATACAAAACATGATGTAATAGTTGTTCTGTTTATTGAATTTGTGTACTTGTTTTGATATTAATGAATTAAATAATTATTATCACTTTAATTAGTGTCTCTCGAGCTACTGTCCAATCAATACGTTACGCCCCGGCATGTTCCGCCGCCGTTGGTCGGGGTGTGATGATATTGTGTTTACCAAGGGTGTTACAAACAACCCCCCTTTGGACTCATAGTCCTTGATGAGGCGTGTCCCATCATACCGAACGGCACAAGAGTGGCTTTGATACCACCTGTAACACCTCAACCTCTCGCACCACCAATATTGTCCGCTCTGCCCACGAAGAGCTCACGGATTTGTTTTTGGTTGCCCAAAACGCGTTGGTGATGTTAAGAGGCAGGAAATTACTTATGAACCAAGGATCTCTCTTGTCCACGGCCGATGTGGGATAGCCTTAGAGTGGGACGATATTGTTTGTTGCCAAGGGCGTTACAAACAACCCCCCTTTGGATGCATCGTCCTCGATGAGGCGTGTCCCATCATCCCGAACGACACAAGAGTGGCTCTGATACCACATGTAACATCCGGCCCCTCGCACCACCAATGTTGTCCGCTCTGCCCACGAAGAGCTCACGGATTTGATTTTGGTTGCCCAAAACGCGTTGGTGATTGAAGAGGCAGGACATTTACTTATGAACCAAGGATCTCTCTTGTCCACGACCGATGTGGGATTGCCTAAGAGTGGGACGATGTTGTGTTTGCCAAGGGTGTTACAGATATTCTAGTGGTTTACACCCTTGAGGAAGATCCACTAGTTCCCACGTATGATTTTGTAAGATAAAATCTATGTCACATTTGATGGCCTCCCTCCAGTGAGGCCATTCGGCGGAATTCACCGCCTGTTGGTACGTTTGAGGTTCCTCTTCTACCATGTAGGTAAGAAAATCAGGGCCGAAGGATTTTTCAGTCCTTGGCCGTTTACTCTTTTTGATTTTAACCTCCTCTGTCTCAGATTGTTCCCGAGGTTAATCTCTTGTGCCCTCGTTCTCTGGAATAGTTTCCTTAACCGGTCTAGAATAGCTCAGTTTTCCTTTACCCAAACATGGGAACATATGTTCAAACCATGATGCATCCTTTGATTCTATTATGGTGCCATTGTTTATTCCAGGGTTCTTGGAATCATGCACAAGAAATAGAAATGCACCACTAGGATAGGTATATCCTATAAATACACAATCCACAGTTTTAGGTTCTATTAGTAGGTGTTTTGGTGGAGTCACCACTACCTTGCTTCAGCACCCCCACACTCGCAAGTATTTATATGATGGTTTGTTTCCCGTCCATAATTCATATGGCGTTATATCTTTTTTCTTATTAGGTATCACGTTTAAGACATAATTCGCCGATAAGATTGCTTCCCCCCACATGTCCGGGCTTACCCCATAACTTATCATCATGGAATTCATCATTTCTTTCAAGGTTCGGTTTTTACGTTCCGCTATGCCATTTGATTGAGGGGAGTAAGGAGGCGTGGGTTCATGTATGATTCCTTCTTTTTCACACACGTCAACAAAAGGTGAAACATTAGAAGTAAACATAGTAATACCTCACTCTTAAGATAAACTTATCAATAGCCTCTTCCTTACTCTTAAGTAAGTAAACATAGCAATACCTTGTACTATCATTAATGAACGTGATGAAGTACTTGTTCACACCACGAGTAGGAATTGCTTTTAGATTACAGACATCGGTATGAATCATCTCGAGGGGTTTGGTAAATCGTTCAATCTTTTTGAATGACGATCTCGTTTGTGTTGCTTCAAAACAAGTTTCACATTTATTATTTGAGTCGATATCGAATGTTGGTATATAATTAGGTTTAATCAAACGCCGAATGGAATTAAAAATAACATGACCTAGTCTACCATGCAAAACATTAGAAGACTCAAGCATATAAGCAGAACAAGTAGCGTTTTCATTCATTTCACTAAACACGGTTACATTCAACTTGAACATACCATTAAGGACATAGCCCTTAACAACATACAAACCATTTTTAGTCAACATGACCTTATCAGACTCAATCACCATTTTGAAACCAAACTTGTTTAACTGCCACCCGACAAAAGATCCTTACGAATTCGGGAACCAACAACACATTTGAGAAAGTGAGTTCCTTTCCCGAAGTCATCTTCAAAACCACATTCCACTGACCTCCGACTTCAGCCGTAACGGAGCTTCCCATAAACACTTTTTCTCCATTAGTCACCTCCTTGAAAGTGCTAAAGAGACTTTTGTCAAAGCACACATGACGGGTAGCCCTCGTATCGACCCACCAATCTTTGTTATTTTGCCCAACCAAGTTATCTTCGGTGACCATAATCGAGAGGTCCGTGACCACAACAACAAGGTTCTCAACCTCACGAACCATGTTCACTTGTCGAGCATTTTCTTTCTTTGGAAGCTTTCATTCATTGGCCCTATGGCTTTCTTTCCACAATTATAACATGTTCCTTGGAACTTCTTTTTCTTCCCAACTCCCCCTTAGGACCAAGGTTGAAGCTTTTCCCATGATTTTTCTTTTCACCGTTTTTATTACCCTTTGAAGATTGGCCATGTTCAACAACATTGGCCTTTGTTGTTCTGGGACCGTCAATTCTTTTTAGTGCAATTTTGTTATTTTCTTCAATACATAGACGAAAAACAAGATCTTCAATGGTCATCTCCTTTCGCTTATGCTTGAGATAATTTATGAAATCGACTCAACTTGGTGGTAGCTTTTCAATAATAAAAGCAACTTGGAATGTCTCGCTAAGCGACATTCCTTCCGCATGAATATCATGAAAAATAACTTGCAAATCTTGGACTTGACTCATGACAGTTTTTGAGCATATCATTTTAAAGTCTAAGAATTTAGTGACCACGAATTTCTTAGTACCGGCATCTTCCGTTTTGTATTTGCGGTCCAACGACTTCCATAATTTTTTGGCAGTGCCTTACAACACACATTATAGAGTGTATCGACCATGCCATTCATAATATAATTCTGGCACAAGAAATCCGAATGATTCCAAGCCTGAACCGCGCTCAATGATTGAGCATCCATTGCCCCTTCATCAACTTGGGTAACGGTTTCAGTCAAGAACCTTGCGAGGTTCAAAGTGGTCAAATAAAAGAACATCTTTTGCTGACATTGTTTGAAATTCACACCGGTGAACTTTTCTGGTTTTTCAAATGAGACGTGACTGTAGTAGGCAGCGGAGCAACCAAACCGGTTGTGACGTCAACAGCGGAACTCACGATTGCAGAAACGGCAGTACCCATGGGTTGGGATTCCATTCTGAAACGAAAATACAAGAATAATAAGTAGTATGTTTAAGTTTGTTAGTGATCTTGTATAATAAAATCTGAACGAAGAACAGAAAGAAACGATAAAGTGAACCAGGCTTGTGTTTGACACATTCCCTTAAACAGATTCGCGAGCTGTTCCCAGGGTACCCCGGTTTGAAGCAGAAGCGTTGTACTGCTGGACTCGACCACTTACTTGAAACGAAACCGTGATAATATTGTTGCGGCAAAGAGGAAGGAGAAGAAGTGTGTATATTGTTGTGTATAAACTGAAGAGTTGGTCCTGGTTATATAACAACACAATCACAATCAAAACCGATAATGACTATTAAATTGAAATAATATTAATTTAATGGTCATTGGTGCAGATTTGAAAACTGAAAATAGTAATAATCATTTTCATAATGATTATTAATAATATTGACCAGTCAGTTTCAATCCTCTTTGAATTTCAAATTTCAAAACGAATTCAAAAAATTGTCTCACGCGAGCCTGGGTTTTTGGAGTTTCATTCGTGTCCGCGGGACGTGCGGGCACGCACGAGTTCGATGCATTTCTAGTCCAAATACCCAAATTTGCACCCCCTGCGCGCTTAGGACTTGTGGTAAAACATATCATAAAGATTTAAATGAGTGGTAAAGGCTCCACCTTATATACCACTTTTTATTTTTTTCCCAATCCGATGTGGGACAACTTGTAACGATTCCGGCAAATCCAGGTATACCCTAGCCGGTATATACTATTTACGTGTCATTTAAATATTGATTATATGAGTTATAGTACGTATATACGAGTATATATGATTCATAGTACGAATCATACTCGATTATATAGTGAATCGTATTGGAATTACAATTAACCAATGAACGATTATTGAAACCCGAACGAATCGGGAATTACATTATAGACGATGTATATAATGTTTAGTGATATTTACGAAGTATTAATGCTTCGGGATAGGTGAATTATAGCACAGAAAAAGGATTTCGATTTAATGGTACGTCGGTACGCTAAACGAAACCTTTAACACCAAACCAAGCAAGAGACGATCAATCAAGCCGAAAAAGATGCGTAATTATTAATAATATGATGTTTTAATGTCATGGGTTAAGTTTTTAAAGTTTTTAAATCAGTTTTATGTAAATTTTATTTTAACCCGAAAAACGACCATTTTAGGCTCGTTTTAAGCCGAATTACGAGTTTAAACGAGAAACGAACTGAACCAGATTATCCACAACATTATCCGGATTGTGTAATCCAAATGTGTGGCTAATATTGAACTTGTGGGGCCCTCCCACCCCACCTCTTTGGCCGGCCATGTTATACACACACACATTCCATTCTTTTCTTTTTTTTTTACAACACATTTCACATAAAAATCCTCTCAAATCTCTAACTCTTTCAAGTGTTCATCAAATCCATTCCTTCTAATCAAGAACACAAGGTATAAACATGTTATAATACATGATCTTTGGTGTTGATTTCTTTATTTTGAATTGTTTTGCAAGAACAAGAGGTTCCAAGTGAAATATGGGTGAAAACCCGAGATGGAACCGGTTCTCGTATGATCAAGGGATGTATACAAGTTATACAAAGGATCTTGATCCAAGTAATGAGTTAAAAGTGTTTAGAATGAAATTTTACGGTTAAAATCTTGTTAAAATGGATTTCCAAGAGAAAGATGGGTGAAAACCCGAGATGAAACCGACTCTTGCATGATCAAGAGATGTATACATGTTATACAAAGGATCTTGGTCCAAGAAATGAGTAAAAGAGTCGAGAACGGATTTTTACGGTTAAAACCTTTGTTTTTACTTAAAAACCGACACTATGAAAGAAATGGTTTGATTGTTGGTATAGTTTGCTTGGTATAGTGTTATTGTGCTTGTAAGTGTTGTATCTAGCGGCTAGCAAAGGCTAGAAACCAAGATCTTTGCGATCTAAAGCTAGAAAACACAAGATAGTTCGGTTTTCGTGTGTATATGAGATTTGGACAGATTTTCGTGTGCTTAGAGTCGGGTCACGAAATTTCACGGAGATGATCTACACATAAAAATATGAGATCTGTGAATTTTTGGTAATTTTTGGATAAAAGATGAATATTTGGTGAATTTAATGCTCGGTTTTGGCCAAAAATAGTGAAAAATAGCTAAACATGATGAAAAATTCTGGAAAATTTAAGATAAGCTTTCTATAACATATAAAAGTCACCCACAAAATTTGAGCTCAGTTGGAAAAGTCTAAGTAGGCTTTTCGGTGAAACGAGTTCTAGGGCTTTCTAGCTCGGTTTTGGGTGAAAATGGCTTGAAAAATGAGTTTTAAATTCTGGAAAAATTCCAGGGAGTTATGAGGATGGCAAGGATCATCCCAGAAAAATTTGGGATTTTTCTAAAGTGTTTTGGTATTTTTGACATATTTAGTGTATTAAAAGGGTTTAAAAATAGATAAATAAATGTAAATATAGGAAAATAAATCTGGAAAATTTTGTAAAATTTTCTTTCTGTCAAAATAAGCTTTGTGCAAAATTTCAAGACCCGAGACTAAACGGGTAATTATTTGTGCTAAAATGAACATAAAAACAAATATTTAAAGCTTAAAACGTGTAAACCGGCAAAACTCGCATAAGCGAGCTGACTGGTATATAAAAACCTAAAAATGGACTATTTTCTTAAATCTAAGTAAATTAAGTAAAAATAAATCATCCGAAAATAATTCGGATGATTTGGGTAATTTTACCCGATTTTACTGTTTCCGGCACCCAAATGACGGAAACGGGCCCCGCGGCCAAACGGGGTGTCAAACCGAGCTCTAATTTCACCACTTTAACTAAAATAGCATTCAAACACCATTTTTGGGTTAAGTGTGAATAAACTCATTTTTGAAACTAAAAACGGATGACCGTGCTAGGCACGCAAATCAAGGAAAACATAAAAATGATAATTTTGACCGTCCGACTCTAAGTAATGGCACAATCTGAGTCCTTAGGAGTGTCACGGGGTTAACATTGTCCCCGGATCGAGTACAGTACTGGGTTAACAATGTCCCCAGATGTACCGATTAATACAGATTTAGTTTATGGGAATTATATAGTAACGACTAGATATTATATTACAGATCCCGGCACGTAGCTGTTCATTGTATTACCCACAGACTCACAAAAAGGTGAGTTTTCACGAGCCCCTTTTTAAGGAACTGTTTTATATATTTTCCCGGGGCGGAAAGCATGATTGTGTTAAATTATCTAAGTACATACTGATCGTATGGAAACACTTGTATATTTTTATATATATGGTATGATGCATAGAATAGATAATTTGTTTATCGGGTGGAATTGTTCTGGGGTAACTTAGTTCCCTGAGGGTTATTGGATATATTTCTGGGTTAACAGTGTTCCCAGAGGGTATTGGATATGTTTCTGGGTTAACAGTGTCCCCAGAGGTTACTGGATATGGTTTTGGGTTAACAGTGTCCCCAGAGGTTATTGGATATGGTTCTGGGTTAACAGTGTCCCCAGAGGGTATTTGATATGCGCTGGGTTAACAGTGTCCCCAGGGGTTATTTGATATGTACTGGGTTAACAGTGTCCCCAGGGGTTATTGGATATGTTCTGGGTTAACAGTGTCCCCAGGGGTCATTTAATGTGATTTTGGGTTAATAGAGTTTTCATTAACGGGCTTAGCAATATTTCATCATTAACATACGATTTTTATACTGATCTATGGTTTATTTAAATTAGTGAAACTCACCAACTATTCGTAGTTGACCCGTTTTCTTTACATGCTTTCTAGGTATGCCCAGGTTGGAATGATTGATATGTGCTTAACTATCTGTGCTACCTGTTGGAAGCTTGCTGCTCTGTATTTTGTAATGAGTATATATTAATGTCTTATTGGTAATATATGTGTGTAACACCTAGACAGTAACGCAACTCGCAACAATGTAATATGTTATAAATTAATGTAGTGGTATTTTCTTTATAAGCAATGCTGTTGATATCAGATGTGTCTGTTGCATCCCGTGTACGTTTCCGCTGCGGTTACGGGGTGTTACAGAACTTGGTATCAGAGCCATTGGTTATAAAGATTTAGGACGTCTTTAAAAGATACCTAAAATATAACCAGTAGCTCAAGTATTATAGGATCGGAATATCAACTAATAATATATTGTGACGAGATCGGGATGAACTTGGATGGACAAGTGGGTTATTATGGTCCGGAACATAATAACAGACTTGTCTGCACGAGGGAATTCAAGGGAAGTCACGGGGGACTTAAATAGGTAAAATTGGCAACATATGTGTAAATGTATAATAATATTATTATGTGGCAAAATTGGATAAGTAAGTGCATGATTAATTTAATTATGAATTACACTATGAAAAGGGACTATATGTTTGTTAACTTGTGTGCAGGTAAAAATGGCAAGAACACCTAGTGTGTCGACGGAAGAGGACCCGGAAGAGGTCAGTTCCGGGGCCTCTGGAAGCCCAAGTTTAGCACCCAGCTCCGAGCCTTCAGAGGCTAGTCATAGTACCTCTAGACAGACCACCCCAGCTAGGAGTGCTAGTTTACCCTCCCCTGCTAGGGTTACCAGATCTCCTACACCACCCGCACCACAGACCGCCCCGATTCCCCCCAGACACGGTCCCCGCCTCACGGCGCGGATCAGTGCCCCGTATGTCCCGCCCACCGTTACCCCACCCAGATCCACATACCACCGGGGCGAGTCTTCCCGCCCCCAGCCCGAGCCTGCGACCCTACCTGTGTGGGGTCTTCCGAGGCAGGAACGGGACTTGGCGGCTTGGCTACGTGTTCTCACCGAACAGGTGAACGAGCACTCTGCCGCCCTGGTCGTGGGGGTACATAGGCGGGCGTACCTCGGGGACAGCATACTGGACCACCAGTATGCTATTAACTAGTTAAAGAGGGAGTGCTCATACTCCCACTGGTTGATCGGCCAGATGGAAACCCGAATGCGGGTTATGGTGGCGGTGTTGGTGGTGCTGGTGGCGGTGTTGGTGGGGTTGGTTTACCACCATGTGTAGATGTGTTAGATGGTAGAATCTTGAACCGCTTTTTGATACTCCGTGTAAGTAGTTAGTGGTGATACTAACACGGAGTGAATCTTGTTTAGTTATAGTACAACCACTGGCCCCTAGGGTGGGTCTCTTGTAGGGCATATCACTATAGATACTTTTGGGTATCATTCAAGCACTGACCCCTTTACGGGTTATGTCGAGATGATACCGACATAGGGCCCTTGTAATAAAACTAGTTATGTAATGTTGACTGAAAGTATGTAAACTGATGTTTGTGTAATATGAATCAATGTTTACTAATGAATGAAATATGTATTGTGTTTTATGTTTTGAGATGGTATTGATTATATATATTTCTTTGATGATTGTGTAGAATGGCACCGAAACGATCCACGAAAATATCGGAAGTAGATGTGAGCCGTTTGATTGCTCAACAGTTGGAGGCGGCGATACCGGATATAGTATCGCGCATCGCCGCCAGTATTAATAATTCATCTAATCCAACCCCTCCGAGCAATCAAACGCCCATAAATAATGGCGGGGAACATAATGCTAATCCTCCACCTACTGATAACACGATTCCGAGTAATGACGCACCGCCTACGGTGGTCGCTACAGACAGTAATGGCCCTATACCTACCGTAGAGACCAACCGCACTGGACCATCCAGGGGTTGTTCAATCAAGGACTTTATGTTATGCAAGCCTTTAGAGTTTAACGGGTCGGAAGGACCGAATGGGTTAATGAAATGGATAGAGAAAATAGAATCAGTGGTGAATATCAGCAACTGTCCCGAGGATTGTGTCGTTAAGTACGCCACCTGTACGTTCACAGACCATGCTTTAACATGGTGGAACACCATAGTACAGACTCGAGGTCAGGCGGCGACAAACCGCATGACCTGGGCAGAGCTTAAGGATCTTGTTTTGAAACATTTCTGCCCAAAGAATGAATTGCAGAAACTGGAACATGAGTTGTGGAACCTGGAAATGCAGGGGGCGGACCACTTGGGATATACCAACCGGTTTAATGAACTGTCACGATTAGTGCCGTGGTTGGTCACCCCAGAGTCAAAGAGGGTGGAACGATATATTTGGGGACTTACTCCAGTAGTGAGGAGTATAGTTAACGCGGGAGGACACCAAACGTATGAGGGTGCAGTGACACAGGCTGGTATTGTCACGTATGATTTCTTAAGGAGTGGATCGCTAAAGGCGACAGGAGAGTCGGCTGGAGGAAAGCGAGGTACGTATGACAATAGGATCCGGGAGAAGCAGCAAGGTAAACGTGCTAGACCCACTGCCCAGAACTACGCCATGACTAGTTCGGGCGGAAGGCAAGAATCGCAGAGGGGAACGTTTCCTAAATGTGGGAAATGTGGTTACCACCATGGTGGCGTGTGCAAAGAGGTGGTGTGCCACCGGTGTGGCAGGTTTGGGCACTAGGCACCCAGTTGTAGGACAAACTTGAACAACCTGAACCGTCAACCGCAACCTATCCGTGCGCAATCATTTAGGAACCAACCAACCCAACAGCAAAACCCCCAAGGAAACCAATTGGTGACCACCAGCCGTGCTTGCTACGAATGCGGTAGCACAGATCACTTCAAGAAAAACTGTCCGAAGCTGAATCAAGGAAGAAATGGGCGGCAACCCGCGGGTCAGGCATCGTCGTCCAACCCGGCGAGAAGCCGAGCTTTCGTGATAGGGGCGAGCGAAGCACGTCAGGACCCCAGCGTAGTGACAGGTACATTCCTTGTTTCTGACCATTACGCTTCTGTATTATTTGATACGGGTGCTGATAGAAGTTTCGTCTCCGTTAAATTCCTGTCATTAGCAAACATGCCGGTTAGTGAATCCATAGAACCCTATACCGTAGAAGTTGCTAACGGTAAGACCATGATAGTCAATCAAATTGTTCGGAATTGTCCTTTTATTCTAAACGAACAATCCTTCCTGATTGACTTGTTACCGGTAGAATTGGGTAGTTTTGACGTGATAGTGGGAATGGATTGGTTGGCACGTAACAGGGTAGAAATAAACTGTGAAAAGAAAACCGTCAAGATCCGGGTGTCGGATGACGAGGAGGTATTAGTGCAGGGAGAAAAATCCGGCACCATGATACCATTTATATCCCACCTCAAGGTGTTGAAATATATACGTCAGGGATGTGTGGCGTATCTAGCGAGCCTGACGGCCACTGATTCTGAGGAAAAACGAGTGGACGGTATTCCCGTGGTACGCGAATTTCCACAAGTTTTCCCAGAAGAACTTCCTGGATTACCGCCAACCCGACAAGTCGAATTCAGAATCGACTTATTACCTCAAGCCGGCCCTGTTGCTAAGGCCCCTTACAGACTTGCACCGTCCGAGATGCAAGAACTATCCAACCAGTTGCAGGAATTGTTGGATAAGGGGTTTATACGTCCCAGTTATTCCCCGTGGGGTGCACCTGTACTATTTGTGAAAAAGAAGGACGGAAGCCTTCGAATGTGCATTGACTACAGGGAATTGAACAAGTTAACCATCAAAAATAGGTATCCTCTTCCCCGGATCGATGATTTGTTCGACCAACTACAAGGTGCGAGCTATTTCTCAAAAATTGATCTTAGATCGGGATACCACCAAGTTAGAATTCAAGAGGAGGATATTCCGAAAACCGCGTTTCCGACTCGCTACGGCCACTACGAATTTTTAGTTATGCCTTTTGGGCTAACAAATGCGCCAGCAGTGTTCATGGATCTCATGAACCGAGTCTGTAAACCCTACCTCGACAAATTCGTCATTGTATTTATTGACGATATTTTGATATATTCAAAAAGTAAAGAAGAACATGAGCGACATTTGAGGTTAATTTTGGAGCTTTTGGATCAGGAGAAGTTGTATGCAAAATTCTCCAAGTGTAACTTCTGGTTACAAGAGGTGCAATTCCTCGGTCACGTTATAAACCACCAAGGAATACACGTTGATCCGAGTAAAGTTGAAGCAATTAAGGATTGGCAAGCGCCTAAATCTCCGAAGGAAATCCGCCAATTCTTAGGCTTAGCTGGATACTATCGTCGATTTATAGAGAACTTTTCCAGCATCGCCCAACCTTTAACCCTCCTGACTCAAAAGGATCGGAAATATGAATGGGGTGAAGAGCAGGAAACGGCGTTTCAAACGCTAAAGCAAAGGTTGTGTCAAGCGCCAATCTTAAGTCTCCCCGACGGAGATGATGGATTTGTTGTATATTGTGACGCATCCCGTAAAGGGTTAGGATGCGTGTTAATGCAAAATAAAAGGGTCATAGCCTATGCGTCTCGACAGTTAAAAGTTCATGAGAAAAACTACACTACTCATGACTTGGAACTGGGAGCAGTCATCTTTGCACTTAAAATCTGGAGACACTATCTCTACGGTACAAAGTGCACCATATTCACTGATCATAAAAGTTTGCAACACATATTCGATCAGAAAGAACTGAATATGAGGCAACGAAGATGGGTCGAGTTGCTGAGTGACTATGACTGTGACATTCGTTATCACCCCGGCAAGGCTAACGTCGTAGCCGATGCCTTGAGTAGGAAGGATCGGGTTAAACCATTGCGAGTGCGGGCGTTGGGAATGATAGTCCAGTCAAACCTTTCGGATTTGATTCGAGTCGCTCAACGCGAGGCGTTGAAAGAGGACCAATTGGATAAAGAAGGACTTTACGGGAATGAGAAGAATTTCGAACAGCGTGTGGACGAAATTCTCTATTTCAAAAATCGGATTTGGATCCCGACCCTCCATGACCTTCGTGAATTAATCATGGACGAAGCGCATAAGTCGAAATATTCCATACATCCGGGATCTGATAAAATGTACCAGGATGTGAAAGAATTTTACTGGTGGCCAGGTATGAAAAAGGATATAGCCACATACGTCGGCAAGTGTACGACGTGTGCGAGGGTTAAGGCGGAGCACCAGAAACCTTCGGGAATGTTGCAACAACCGGAAATTCCGGAATGGAAGTGGGAGCAGATCACAATGGATTTTGTGACACACCTCCCCAAGACGCCCCGAGGTCATGATGCAATTTGGGTAATCGTGGATCGATTAACCAAATCAGCACATTTCATTCCAATTAGGAATAATTATAACACTGAGAGACTTGCGCAAATTTATATAAATGAAATAGTGTCTCGTCATAGCATCCCCATCTCGATCATCTCCGATAGGGATAGCCATTTCACCTCCAAACTTTGGCAAGCTGTCCAAGAAGCGTTGGGAACACGTATTGACCTAAACACAGCTTACCACCCTCAGACCGATGGTCAGTCTGAGAGGACCATTCAAACTTTGGAGGACCTGCTTCGTGCCTGCGTACTGGACTTTAAGAGAAATTGGGATCAACATCTTCCACTCGTTGAATTTTCCTATAATAACAGTTACCATAGCAGTATAAAGGCAGCACCTTATGAAGCATTGTATGGGCGGAAGTGCCGATCACCACTTTGCTGGTCTGAAGTGGGAGACCCGCAGGTCATTAGATCGGATCTGGTCCAGGAGACGACCAGCAAGATTCTTGAAATTAAGAACAACCTGAAAGCCGCGCGGGATCGGCAGAAGAGTTATGCCGATACCCGTCGGAAACCGTTGTCATTTGAGAAGGGTGAAAAAGTATATCTGAAAGTATCACCCTGGAAAGGAGTGGTCAGATTTGGAAAGGCGGGGAAGTTGGCCCCTAGATATATTGGACCATTCATTATTACTGCGAAAATCGGTCCGGTAGCTTACCGATTAGAACTGCCTGAGGAACTAAGTGCAGTTCATAACGTGTTTCATGTGTCAAATTTGAAAAGATGTCTGGCGGACGAGACATCGGTGTTACCCTTAGAGGGTGTTCAAATAAATGATAAGCTCAACTTCGTAGAGGAGCCCATTGAAATAGTGGACGGTAAGATCAAGCAACTTAGACACAATAAGATCTCGTTGGTCAAAGTTAGATGGAATTCGCAACGAGGCCCAGAATTTACTTGGGAACGAAAGGATGAATTTCGGAAGAAATACCCCCACCTATTTCCTCAAAAGGAAGTAGTTGACGTGTAAAATTTCGAGGACGAAATTTTTATAACGGGGGGAGAATGTAACGATTCCGGCAAATCCAGGTATACCCTAGCCGGTATATACTATTTACGTGTCATTTAAATATTGATTATATGAGTTATAGTACGTATATACGAGTATATATGATTCATAGTACGAATCATACTCGATTATATAGTGAATCGTATTGGAATTACAATTAACCAATGAACGATTATTGAAACCCGAACGAATCGGGAATTACATTATAGACGATGTATATAATGTTTAGTGATATTTACGAAGTATTAATGCTTCGGGATAGGTGAATTATAGCACAGAAAAAGGATTTCGATTTAATGGTACGTCGGTACGCTAAACGAAACCTTTAACACCAAACCAAGCAAGAGACGATCAATCAAGCCGAAAAAGATGCGTAATTATTAATAATATGATGTTTTAATGTCATGGGTTAAGTTTTTAAAGTTTTTAAATCAGTTTTATGTAAATTTTATTTTAACCCGAAAAACGACCATTTTAGGCTCGTTTTAAGCCGAATTACGAGTTTAAACGAGAAACGAACTGAACCAGATTATCCACAACATTATCCGGATTGTGTAATCCAAATGTGTGGCTAATATTGAACTTGTGGGGCCCTCCCACCCCACCTCTTTGGCCGGCCATGTTATACACACACACATTCCATTCTTTTCTTTTTTTTTTTACAACACATTTCACATAAAAATCCTCTCAAATCTCTAACTCTTTCAAGTGTTCATCAAATCCATTCCTTCTAATCAAGAACACAAGGTATAAACATGTTATAATACATGATCTTTGGTGTTGATTTCTTTATTTTGAATTGTTTTGCAAGAACAAGAGGTTCCAAGTGAAATATGGGTGAAAACCCGAGATGGAACCGGTTCTCGTATGATCAAGGGATGTATACAAGTTATACAAAGGATCTTGATCCAAGTAATGAGTTAAAAGTGTTTAGAATGAAATTTTACGGTTAAAATCTTGTTAAAATGGATTTCCAAGAGAAAGATGGGTGAAAACCCGAGATGAAACCGACTCTTGCATGATCAAGAGATGTATACATGTTATACAAAGGATCTTGGTCCAAGAAATGAGTAAAAGAGTCGAGAACGGATTTTTACGGTTAAAACCTTTGTTTTTACTTAAAAACCGACACTATGAAAGAAATGGTTTGATTGTTGGTATAGTTTGCTTGGTATAGTGTTATTGTGCTTGTAAGTGTTGTATCTAGCGGCTAGCAAAGGCTAGAAACCAAGATCTTTGCGATCTAAAGCTAGAAAACACAAGATAGTTCGGTTTTCGTGTGTATATGAGATTTGGACAGATTTTCGTGTGCTTAGAGTCGGGTCACGAAATTTCACGGAGATGATCTACACATAAAAATATGAGATCTGTGAATTTTTGGTAATTTTTGGATAAAAGATGAATATTTGGTGAATTTAATGCTCGGTTTTGGCCAAAAATAGTGAAAAATAGCTAAACATGATGAAAAATTCTGGAAAATTTAAGATAAGCTTTCTATAACATATAAAAGTCACCCACAAAATTTGAGCTCAGTTGGAAAAGTCTAAGTAGGCTTTTCGGTGAAACGAGTTCTAGGGCTTTCTAGCTCGGTTTTGGGTGAAAATGGCTTGAAAAATGAGTTTTAAATTCTGGAAAAATTCCAGGGAGTTATGAGGATGGCAAGGATCATCCCAGAAAAATTTGGTATTTTTCTAAATTGTTTTGGTATTTTTGACATATTTAGTGTATTAAAAAGGTTTAAAAATAGATAAATAAATGTAAATATAGGAAAATAAATCTGGAAAATTTTGTAAAATTTCTTTCTGTCAAAATAAGCTTTGTGCAAAATTTCAAGACCCGAGACTAAACGGGTAATTATTTGTGCTAAAATGAACATAAAAACAAATATTTAAAGCTTAAAACGCGTAAACCGGCAAAACTCGCATAAGCGAGCTGACTGGTATATAAAAACCTAAAAATGGACTATTTTCATAAATCTAAGTAAATTAAGTAAAAATAAATCATCCGAAAATAATTCGGATGATTTGGGTAATTTTACCCGATTTTACTGTTTCCGGCACCCAAATGACGGAAACGGGCCCCGCGGCCAAACGGGGTGTCAAACCGAGCTCTAATTTCACCACTTTAACTAAAATAGCATTCAAACACCATTTTTGGGTTAAGTGTGAATAAACTCATTTTTGAAACTAAAAACGGATGACCGTGCTAGGCACGCAAATCAAGGAAAACATAAAAATGATAATTTTGACCGTCCGACTCTAAGTAATGGCACAATCTGAGTCCTTAGGAGTGTCACGGGGTTAACATTGTCCCCGGATCGAGTACAGTACTGGGTTAACAATGTCCCCATATGTACCGATTAATACAGATTTAGTTTATGGGAATTATATAGTAACGACTAGATATTATATTACAGATCCCGGCACGTAGCTGTTCATTGTATTACCCACAGACTCACAAAAAGGTGAGTTTTCACGAGCCCCTTTTTAAGGAACTGTTTTAAATATTTTCCCGGGGCGGAAAGCATGATTGTGTTAAATTATCTAAGTACATACCGATCGTATGGAAACACTTGTATATTTTTATATATATATGGTATGATGCATAGAATAGATAATTTGTTTATCGGGTGGAATTGTTCTGGGGTAACTTAGTTCCCAGAGGGTTATTGGATATATTTCTGGGTTAACAGTGTTCCCAGAGGGTATTGGATATGTTTCTGGGTTAACAGTGTCCCCAGAGGTTACTGGATATGGTTCTGGGTTAACAGTGTCCCCAGAGGTTATTGGATATGGTTCTGGGTTAACAGTGTCCCCAGAGGGTATTTGATATGCGCTGGGTTAACAGTGTCCCCAGGGGTTATTTGATATGTACTGGGTTAACAGTGTCCCCAGGGGTTATTGGATATGTTCTGGGTTAACAGTGTCCCCAGGGGTCATTTAATGTGATTTTGGGTTAATAGAGTTTTCATTAACGGGCTTAGCAATATTTCATCATTAACATACGATTTTTATACTGATCTATGGTTTATTTAAATTAGTGAAACTCACCAACTATTCGTAGTTGACCCGTTTTCTTTACATGCTTTCTAGGTATGCCCAGGTTGGAATGATTGATATGTGCTTAACTATCTGTGCTACCTGTTGGAAGCTTGCTGCTCTGTATTTTGTAATGAGTATATATTAATGTCTTATTGGTAATATATGTGTGTAACACCTAGACAGTAACGCAACTCGCAACAATGTAATATGTTATAAATTAATGTAGTGGTATTTTCTTTATAAGCAATGCTGTTGATATCAGATGTGTCTGTTTCATCCCGTGTACGTTTCCGCTGCGGTTACGGGGTGTTACACAACTTTTACCACTTCCTTATTAAGACTTCATTCACACACTTTTACTTAAAACTTCCAACACCTACTACATTCCATAATCTCTATTAGTCATGTGACATTCCTATAGCAATTAATTCAGTTCGTTATTAATTTAACTAGGTTAGTTACCCGTATTACACACAGATGTAAAATGGAAAACATAAAATATATGTGTGTGTTATGTATTTTAATGAATTACAAATGTCGTATTTATAAGAACAGATAATTTTACATTAATTATAAGATATTACATTGTTGTTTTTATTAAAACAAAAAAAAACATACAAACCAATAGAGTAAAATGACAACTTAAAAAATCTTTCTAACTTAAACCATTATATTAATAAAAACTACATCATCAGATAAAGTCATATGTTGCATGAAAAAAAAATCAAACATCCAAAAAGTTTTCTTTCTTACACAATCACTGAAATGTAAACAACTGTGTTGTAATTTTTATATCTGCAAGGAAGAATGTTAAAATCATCACCACAAAATTAAAGTCAATGTATCGAATTAAAACAATTTGTCAAAGTTCAGTACTCATTTTAAGAACCCGATCTGCAACTCCTCATTTTTACGCTTTGCGATTACATTCGGACTGCACCAACAACAAAAACACATAAAAAAACTCAAGAGTCGTTATCATACTTCATTTTTGAAAGTTTTTTAACAGTTGGCAATCATCCATACTTAAAAAAACAAACAATTAAAATTATGAACATTATCATTTCATTGATGAACACCATTTCAATGGAGAAGTCTTAAGTGGGAAACTACTGTCACACCTTGACTTAGGGCCTATGCGTGTGACAAATAGTTGGTACCTGTTTTGTAAATATATCAGAGTTTGCGGGTTATTTAGCGGAAGTCTTTATTTTATAATAAAATATTAATATATTTTGAAACCTTTATTTATAAATAAATATTAATTTTTTTGAAATGCTTCTCGGATAATAAATATCCGAGTGTTTGATTTATAAACTTTGTTTGATTTTAGAAATCATGTTTAAATATTGTTTATAATATTTTAATGCTTTAAAACTGAGTCATCTCTACCTTGCGAGCGTCTATATTTCTTGAATGGCTCTAATTCCTTGCTACATGTACTAACATGTTTCCCTGAAATATGGGGGAAATGTAAAGCCTCGTTACCGGTGCCCTACTTTAGACGTTGGATTTACTCATAAACACAGTTCATAATATCAGAGTTAATAAAAACATTCGCGGAATATTAAAACATTCAAACCATAATATTACATAACCATCCATTCTTATCTTAACGGGCATTCAAAACATTTAAACATAAAATATTGTCTTTAAAATAACATAACATTTCTTGAGATGCCAGCTTTTTCAAGATCATGCCATATGCTTCCCCTTATGCAAGCTGCCTCAATCTACTCACCTGCGTGCATACTAAAAGTCAGCTACACTGAGTGAGTTATAGTTAATCATACGACATACAATATGTGCTCATACTTGCACACGTGCCCGAAGGTGTGTACAATATTCATACTTTATTTTACTTGCATAACTATCCATACTATATAAAGAGCCTTCCGCCCTATTACCTCACAAATATTATAAGGGACTGGTCCCCAACTCACAGATATTATTAGGGTCTGGTCCCTACCATCACAGATATTATAAGGGTCTGGGCCCTATCCTCACAGATATTATTAGGGTCTGGTCCCTATCCTACATATATTATTAGGGTCTGGTCCCTTTATAATGTGCTACTGTAACATACATGTCCTTTACATACTTGCCTTAATAACACGTGCAATATCCGAAGATCGTTCATGTACTATTTACCTACCATACGTATATCATTCATACATTATACATACTTCATTCATACATCAATCATACATCATATATATCATTCATATCTTTAGCTACCACCTGACGGTCCATGCAATATCCGAAGATCGTTCATGCACCGTCAAGCAATCATCATACATAATTCATATAAGGCATACACTTACCACTTAAGGTAAGTGTATTAACTATCACATCGAGTATGCACACAGCCCCGAAAACATAACATGGAAATGGGGCTAGAAACTGACCTGAAAACGGTTACATTCACCGTTAATTGTTATTCCTTTCCTTAGCTGTGTTCGACTAACTGTATAACAATTACACGTATCAATTAACTATCACTACTCACATCGTGTTTCTAGTCTAGTTATAACCCTCAACGAACAGGTGTCCGGGGGCAGCGCCCCTGGCAGCGGGGTCTATGGGCGGCAGCCCCTAGCAGGGTCCAAGGGGCAGAGCCCTTGACTGGGGTCTAGGTCAGCTTGGAAAATTTTATTTCTATGTACTGTCTTAACACATTTTCCTTTAGGATTTTGAATCATTAATTAATTTTCTAACTTAAAAGTCCAAGGGCTTCTTTGTAATTAAATTATTCTTTTTCTAAGTCCAGGGACCATTCTGTCATTCTTTCAAAGTCTAGTTCATTATCATGCTCTTTAACGAATTGGGGTTCATTCGTTACTTCTGTCTTCCATAACGAATTGGCTAATTCCTTACTTTATAACGAATTGGCCTTTATAGCGAATTGGTCCTTATAACTAATTGGACCTATGACGAATTGGACTTTATTCGTTTGGCCTGTTTAACGAATTGAACTTCTTAGTGAATTGAACCCTTATAACGAACCAGTCCTTATAACGAATTAGACCTTATAACAAACTGGTCATCATACGAATTGGACTTAACGAATTGGAGCTAGTTCGTCAGTCTTTCCTTAACGAATCAGTTCACATATTAGAGCTAGTTCGTTAACCGCTAACAAATTAGGGTTAGGTCAGAGAACGTCAGAACATTCTCTGACATTCCCCTTAACCTCGTACCGCTTTTCGGCGCCGCCTTTCCGGCGCCGTCGCTGGAAAAACGCGGTTTCGCTGGAAAAACGAGTTTTGACTCGTTTTTCACCGTTTTTCGCCCCGTTCGATCCAGATCTGAGCTAGGGTGATCCCTAAGCTCATCTTAGGTTCGGTTTATATCCGATTCCACCCAGATCTCGTGACTTAAACGGTTTAACAGTGTCGGCTCGTCGTTTCGTGACCATATCTAACGGATTTAAGTTTATACAAAATCATACTATCATTACCTTGGGTCGGGATCGGTTCTTCTCCTATGTTTCGGCTAGAGAGAGAATTAGAGAGAGAGAGAGAGAGAGAGAGCTTAAGTGTGTGTTTTTGTGGTGTATGGAATATGTGTGAAATGAATGATTAATGGGTATTTATGACTTATATAATTATGGATCATGGGCTAAGTCCATGGTCTTTTCCTCTTTCTTTCATAACCCAAGTCCATAACCCATATCCATTTAACCCAACACTAGCCCGACTCATAATAACTCGTATTTTCATTTATTAACCGAAACTAGAAAAACGGGATGTTACAGGAAAATACGTCAACGATATGCTGGTGAATCGTTAACTCTAAATACATATTATAAATCTTTCTTTGATTGACAAGATAGTTTTCTAGAACAATCTCAGCATAAACGTCTATTATTTATGGGATTTGTGCCACTGCCATACACACACAATTATGGTTCTCTGGGAACTGATGCCAATTGGAGAACTTTTACTATGATCTCTATTCTGCGGCCATGTAGCCTTGATTGAAAGACTAGACAAATTATGTTTGGATTCAGACACATGTGTACTCAGTCTGAGTTGTTTTATTTTATATCTTGTAAAATTAGTGATCACATAGTCCCTTAAATCTTTATGTTAGAGATCACTTAATCTCATAAATATTTGACTGACTTTGTTTAAGATAAACAACCCGTTTATCTTGACTGATTGAAAAGGTTTAACGTATTCACCTGTGATTGTCTGTTCTGAATGATGCGGTGATCTCGTTTGAAAACCTTTATGAATGAATGATGATTAACCTATAATAAAATAGGTTCATATAAATACCCGAATCATCTCTTAATCCGGCTACAGACCTTTAGTCTGGTTTTAATAGCTTTAAACCTTGATTGATTATTTGTTTGAATAAAATATTTGATATAAAATCTTTCTCTTTGTTTGCCAATCATTACTGAGTTTCTTCTTCATGAAGAAACATCTATAATATAGGTTTCTTCTTCAAAAAGAAACGTCATTTGTCTATAACCTTTGTATATGAATTCTTATGTTTCTTAATCGTAAAGAAACACTATTTTGACTATAACTTTGTAGGTAAAAGCTTATCTTTCTTAATCATGAAGAAATAGTATTTTAACTATATCATCATGTATATAAAATTCTATATTTTATAATTTAAAAGAAATATTATTTTAACTTAACCTTTGTATTTATATATCCTGATCAAGGTCTAGGCTATACCCCTGACTAGTGTCTAAGCCATGAAATATAATAAAATAATAACTTAGGCAGAACTCCTACCATACACGGGTATTCAGAGTTAATACACCTGAGCAACAGTTCTACTCTATGTCGCGTACTAGGGCTTAAATCGTCGAAACTTCGGGGATTGGCACGCACTACGAGCTTGGAACGCAAAATGATGTAAAGAGAGAAAATATTCTAGAGAGAGAAAGTGATTTTGGTGTGAGAGTGAATGTCGTGACCCCTTTTATTTATAGCTGAAATTGGGTCCTATCGTGATACGGGATGGAGCATTCCCTTAAGCCGTCGCGTATCGCGATGGCAGGTGAAAAACACGTGGCATAATGACTCAGCCCTAGCGTCTGCCACATGTCACTCGAATGTGACACGTGTCGCTGAGTCATAATGGGCCATAGCGTATCGCGATGGCCTTACTCTTAGACTCATCATGTATCGCGATGGTTTCTAAATGAAAATTTTCATTTTTGGTCCCTTGCCTTTGGTAGCTTGTCACGTCTGGGTCAAACTCCCTTTGCCCAAAAATAAGGCGGCTCTTAAGCGGCTCGTGGCGATGCGAGCATGCGAAGTGCGCTATCAAAGCATCACATTGCGCCCATCGCCGTCGCCATCGTCCTCGTCCTTGTCCTCGTCCTCTCCCGTGCCCGTGCGTGTCGGATGCTTTGCACCCTCCGCTAGGACCACTAGGTGCATGCTTGGCATAAAAGAATGCTAGTATGGAAACTTTCTTCCTTACAAAGAGCTTTTATTTCTTTCTTACTTTCAATGTGGGAAGAGTTTTATCTTCCTTATTTATACTCATGTGAATGCTTCCACTTTCTTCCATCTTTACATGGGGGATGGATTTTCCTTTTCCATATCCTTAACATGGGTTGAACTTATTCATGGAATATTTTTATTTCCTTATGAAATAATTTTTATTTCCTTATTTAAATTTCTCATTTCTTATTTTTAAGAATAATTTTGATTCTTCAATTTTACTAAGTTGTCAAACTTGGATCGAAATTTTGGGGATGTTACACCTATGATCCTAAATAAATGAAACTATTGTGACTTGAACCTTAATAATTAACATAATCGTTGTTGAGTACATCGATCTTGCTAAGCATGGGACTATTCTTTGATGCTCCATTGACCTATGGTATCCATAGCATGTGACTGCTCTTGGCTGCTCCATTATCCTATGATATACATACAATCGCAATCGAGTAATTATTGTTTTGCTTTGAGAGGAATTGTGTATTTGACAAAGTGAGATAAATAAATTACAATATAACATATAATCCTTTCAGACCAAAATGTAATGAAATTTGAGTAAAAAACGAATTAAATAAGTTATAATCTTATATAGGGATAAGAATAACATAATAGTAGGAAAGGTTAAAATACAAATGAAGACAACAATGAGAAGTGTGAGAAGAATTTTTTGTGGTCATGCAAAAAAACTCCAACAAAAAATTCAAATATACAATAATAAAATCATAACTCAAAATATAAATAAAAAACGAAAAAAAATTAAAATCTCAAATATTTCCTCTGTCATTCTCGTTCCAAAAAAAACCCCGACGAATATACAAAATGACGAGATCAAAGACACAATGATATAAATGAACAAAAGACGCAATTATAGTTAAAAAAGAAAAATAAATTACAAAATGTAACACAATGTTAAGTAATATTAAACAATATCAAGGAAAAAAAGCAAGGTTTATTGAATTTAATCACTTATTTTAATTTAATCGAATATGTGATTTGAAAATTACTGAAACAACTTTTCAAAAAAAAAAAAAAAATTCATGGTTTATTGAATTTTAATAATTACTATTGAATGGTATTGACCAATAATAATCCATATTCATTTCATCGCCACTGACAGTCACAAATTTAATAAAGTATCCCCCAATGGTATCCTATTAAATGGGACTTAACAATGTTTTACTTTTTTTTCCGAATTTTAAACTAATATTTTAAAACTTTTGATGGAAACAAGGATACGAGTCGATTGATGTGAAACTTAATTCGAAATAGTGATCCAAAACGACGAAACAATGCTTTAATTCGGGTGGTTGAACTTACAATTAACAAAAATCAAGCTGTTTGGATCACCATTTCGAGCTAAGCTTTACATCAATCGACTCGTATTCTCTTTTCGATCAAAAGTCCTAAAACATTAGTTTGAAATTCGGAAAAACATGTAACGTTAGGGGTGTTCAAGAAATCCGAAATCCGAATAAAACTGAAATCCGAACCCAAACCGAAACCCAAATAAACCGATCCGAATTCTTATTCGGATATTCGGATCGGATCAATCCGAAAATCCAAATAACTAATTCGGATTCAGATCGGATTCGGATATGGAATTTTAAAAAATTTTGATTGTTTGGATTATTCGGATATCCGTTTAATCCGAATAAAAAACATGTTGTAGTGATATTTTCCGGTTTGGTGTATTAATTAGACTATTATTTGAAGTTTAAACTTTAAATTTGTGTTAAGAGTAATTCGTATTTTCCGGTTTGTATGTTTATTGTGATTCTAAACTATTAAATGTTATGAACAAAAAAATATGAAATTTTTTTAAGCTTATTTCGGATTATTCGGATAATTTTGGATTTTTCGGATATTATCCGAATCCGATCCGAATTGAATTCGGATAGATTCGGATCGGATAGGAATATTCCTAATTCGGATCGGATTTCGGATAGGGTCCAAAAATTCTCAAATCCGAATAACCCGAACCGAATAACCCAAATAATCCGTTATCCGATCCGATAAACACCCCTATGTAACATCATTAAGTCCTTTTTAACAGGAGACCGTTGGGCCCAACTTTTTATATTTGAGACCGCTATAGGCGATAAAATGAATAAAGATTTTTATCGGCTAATACGATTATTAAAATCCAATAAACCTAAGACCCAGTGTTAATAGTTGCATTGTTATTAACTTGAAAATGATTAGAACAACTCTAATAATAAATATCAAATCTTGCTATTAATAATAAAAAACATAGTGAAATACGAATAACAAAGCCAATGGTATATGCTTAGATATAATAATTGTTATATAGAGTAAAGTAGAAAAACATTTGAAGTATCATTACATAATTATAAACACATCTTGTATATATACATAATAATTATAAATACATGTATATAAAGTAAAAAAAAATATGAATCCTCTAAGAATTTACTATTTTATAAAAAGTTGATATTAGTTAGTTAATAGTTTTTTTTATCATTTATTGATATTTATATCCACTTAAAATAAAAAAAAATTAATTCATTGTCAATGTAATTCAAACTAAAATTTAAATTTATAAAATATGTTACAAAATTCTTGGTATATAAACATAAGGATAGCAAATATACCTTTTAATATAAATACTTTAACTGAGATTATTGTTATTATTCAATTTACAATCCCTCAATAGGTGAACCGCTAGGGGCTCCGTTCGTCCGGACTAGTGGCCGGCTCGGGCTACCTTTAGCCAATGGGTGCCGCGTACGGAGTACCCGGCGTTACTTAGTTGGTCGTTAAAAAAAACAATAATAATTACAAAATTTTATTTGGATTCGTAGGTTTCCTAATATATTTGAATGATTGATATATAAATTCACTAGTTAATTACTTATTAATAATAACATAAATTTTGCTAGTTAACCATTTCATTTTTATTCCAATGTAAAATGATTGTAGATTATTTTTATACAACCTCAACCTAGATTTTGATATAATTAGAGACTTTGCTATTGGACTACCCCGTACAGAGTACCTAGACATTTTATGTTTGTTGATTGTATTTTTTTCAACAAAAAGGAAGAGATATTCAGTTTTTATAAATTTTATTAATGATATAATAGCAATGTGAAATGATTGTTATAAAATTTGTATAGTCAACTTATAAATACTTAAAAATCATGCAAATAAAGATCTTAATTATAAGCGGGTTTTAAGATATATTGCATTGAATGTTCTTACACCCAGATCGGACAACCGAACGCCTTACTGTGTCACAGTTCGGACCAGATGTTGAATCGGATGACATCATAACTAATTTAAAAATCTTCAAATATTAGATAGTTTTAAAACATTAAAGGTTGACTTAATTAATTGCAGAAGATAAATCTAATTTTGGTTTTATTCTCGAAGATAAAGGATATTTATATAAGTTAAATCAATGAATCTAACAAAATAACCATTTAAGTAAATTTGGAAACCATCTTTAGTTTCAATCATGAGATCTTGGGTTTAAGACTTGTATCACCCAATAATTTATTTTTAAAAGTTTTACCAAGAGACAGTTGTTAATTGGTTTGGCTAATGGAAACGGGTCGAGGGTTATAAAATCAGAAAATGGGTCCATATAATGAATAATTTATTAATGATTTAAAATATTAGATAGTAATTAGGAATAATTAGGAAATAGTTAACATAACATTACGTGACATCATATGTAGAGTGAATAGTTTAATGTCATGTGGACAATAAGTTTTCTTTTAATAATATAGTTAGATTAAATTAGGTTTAGGGGATGTTTGAGATTGCTTATTTTACCTTACTTCATGACTTATTACTTTTTCAAAAAGTTATAAGGTATTTTGTAACATCATACTTTTAATAATAATAAATAAAAGAAAATTTCATTTACTTAAGAGTATGTTAATACTTAGTTAAGTTAAATAAAATAATAGAGCGTGGGCTTGTTCAATAAAATATGGAACAAGGAATGGGGATGGGCCTTAGGTCCATGGGTTTTAGGGTATATAAACCCCTTAAACCTCCCTAAAACCGAAAACCCTCATTTCCATCTTCTAGCCTCCATACACACTCAAAATCACACACAAACACTCCTCTTCATTTCGGATCAGATTTGAATCCGAACCAAGAAGGGTTTGTGCTAGATCTTCATCATAGCTAGAAGTAAACCCAAAAAGGTACGTTTTAGATTAAAGGTTATGTTTTCAAGGTTGGTTTGCCCTAAGATTTGATACAATGGCAAATTGGATATTTTATGCAAGAAAAATATGAACTTGGATGTAAACGAGGTGCTTTAGAATGAATCAGGACAAACGTGTAACGTTTGGACCGAGTTATTGGAAGAAAACGATGTCGTTATAGACCAAGGCTCGTTTCTTATGCAAGCCGGGCAAAACGAGTCGAAAGGGAGGGTTGGAAAGTGTTAAGAATGGAAACCATATATCAATCGGTTCCTTAAGAAACATGATTCGATAAAGTAATTGAATCGAGTTGATAAGTAATCGAATCGAATGGGCCAAAAAATAATTGAATTGATAGAAAAGTGATCGAATCGAATGGGCCAAAAAGTAATCAAAGTGACAGAAAAGTAATCGAATCGAATGGCAAAGTAATCGAATCGAATGGTCATTCGATTAGAATCCCCATTCGATTATTAGAATTTCCATTCGATTAAAATGGTCATTCGATTAGAATTTCCATTCGATTAGAATTTTTTAGATTAGATTAGTTCAAACTTTGATTTTTCTGATGAAATTTTAGCTCGACCCCAGCCAGGGGCTCTGCCCCTTGGATGCTGCTAGGGTTTTCTGCCCCTAGACCCCGCTTCAAGGGGGCGCTGCTCTCGAACCCCCATTAGCTAGGGGTTACATTAACATAGAAGTATGATGAAGTTAGGGCTAGTTAATTGATACTTGTAAATGTTATACAGTTAGCTGCACAAAGTTAAGGAAAGGAGTTACCATTAACTCTGAAAGGAATCGGACCCAGATGAGTTTACAGCCCCATTTCCTTGTTATGTTTTTGGGGCTGTGTGCATACTCGATGTGATTAGTTAATACACTTTCCTTAAGTGGTAAGTGTATGATATGTGAATTTGATATGAATGTGGTATGAATGAACTATGAATGATTAAGGAAATGTTAAGAGGATGTTTGAAATTACATAAATATGAAAGTAATAAAATGAATGTATGATGGTATGGTTGCATGGAAAGAAGGGCACCAAACCCTAATAATATCCGAGGATGGAGGGCACTGGACCCTTATAATATCATAGGATGACGGGCACCAGACCCTAAAAATATCTGAGGTTTGTAGGGTGAATTGCTCTTTATAATGTAAGGATAGTTATAAATGTACTAGGTATGTTAAAGAAAGAAAGCATGAAAGAATGAAAGTATATATATATATATATATATATATATACAGAGGAATGATAAATATGTAAGTATGTAATAGGTACCTTCGGGTACATATATGTGAATGTAAAGTATGTTACATGATTACCTAGAACTCACTCAACGTAGCTGACTTTTAGTATGCACGCATGTAAACAGACTAAGGCAACTAGCTGGAATGAAGACCTATGAAATTAGACTAAAGAGGCTGACATCTTTAGAAGAATGTTGTGATGTTTTAATAACTTTTATATTATGTTTAAAGACAAAAGTTTGTTTGTTATGAAATGATTTGAAGGATTATGTAAAATATGGTTGAAGTTTTATATTCCGCGAAAATTTTTTATTAACACTGATATTTAGAACTGTGTTTATGAGTAACTCCAACGCCAATGTAGGGCACCGGAACTGAGGCCTTACATATTTGAATAAGTTAAAAGTTGTGAGATAAATAAGTTATCAGTTACATTTTTGTAACTTATGACTTATGAAAATAAGTTATAAGGAGGTTAAAATAAAAAAATCCTAAACATCCCTTTAATATAAATTTAATTAAATAATCAATTCATTATTATATATCTATTTTTAATTTAAGTTATAACAATCCTAAACAATCTAAGTATATAATTTGAAATATGTCTTTCTTATCACATTTAGATATAAAATTGTAATTCTAAATTTATAAGTAAATAAATTATATTAATTATATATAACAATTAGAAAAAATGATTATTATCATCATTATTACTATTATAAGTATGAGTGTGCGTGGTGTGGTTCGGCGCGGTTTTGGGCTAAAACCAAACCGAAAATCAAAAACTTCGGTCATTTGGATTTTTGAAACCTCTCGCCAAACCAAATTTGTCTGGTTCAACTTGCTTACATGTTTAATTCGTCTTCACTCCCTTAACTCCATCAAGTTAGTTTTCATAAGCCCATTTTAAATAGGTATTAAGTATTTGGGTGTAGCATGCTACTAGTTTTTCACTGTTAGTTATGTTATCAATTTCAAACTAATTCATGAGTAAATGGCGAGCATGTTAACATTATTTTTTTGATATCGTTCATGGTTATCATACTTGTATTATGTACAATGTGTTTATCGCATTATGATTGGTACATCAAACATCAAAGTGGGAGGTTCGACAGAATGTACAAGCGCCGCCTATTATATGTCTCGGTTGGACTAAACGGTGGTTATCATTCCCCTTGTCTTTGGTCGGGATAGTAGGGCATTATTTAATACTTTTTATCATTTACGTTATGGTTGGTAATGTTACATCAGACATATGAATCGACCAAAGTTTTTATATTATATATATTCTTTTTAAACTTATGAAATCTCACCAACTTAAATATTGAGAAATATATATAATTTTCAACATGCTACAAGTTAAATCGATGGTGTGCCAAGGATGAAGATCATTAGCATACCTTAGGATATTTAAATAAATAATTTACTTGTTAATCGATGAATGTTTCATGCTTCTTTTGATTATGAACAATTTATGTACTTGTTATGTTATAAAATGAAATAAATAATTGTGACTTTAATAGTGTTATAAGCTTAGGGCAATCTATACTTACCACCCGACATATTCCGCTTAAAGTTGGGGTGTTACAAGTCAATAAACAAATGTATGTTTCTTTGCTGGCTTTTTGCCTTAACTTGAACCTACTAAGTATTAATAGTTGGGTAGAAGTTATGCAAGAAAAACTCATGCAATTTACCAAATTGCATGTGTGGGAATTATGCCCAAGACCAGAAGTTGTCACACCTATTGGTACAAAATGGGTATTTATAAATAAGACTAATGAAAAAGGAATTTCCATCAAGAATAAAGCAAGGTTATTAGCTCAAGGCTTTCTATGGCTGCTGAAATGAAGGATAACTAGAATGGGGGCTGAAAAAAGATTATATCAACATTTAAGGGTTTTTTTCCCATTTTTTTGTTCTTCGCGTAGCGCAAATGATGTTTCACCCTAAGTTCGTGTAGCGCTAAGTAAGATAACCCCATTGTAAGGCCCCGTTCCCGGTGCCCTACTTTGGCGTTGGATTTACTCATAAACACAGTTCTAAATATCAGAGTTAATTAAAAACTTTCGCGGAACTAAACTTCAATCATTTGTTACAAAACACTTAAACTTGTCTTTTAAAAACATAACAAAACGTCTTGTTAAACATTGTGACACATCCTCAGCAGATGACAGCTTCTTCCGATTCTGCCATGCGTCCCCCTCGAGCTAGCTGCCTCAGTGTATTAACGTGCGTGCATACTAAAAGTCGGCTACGCTAAGTGAGTTCTAGTTAATACAAGTAATATACAATGCATACATACGTATACGCGTCCGAAGATACACATTACTTACTTAACCTGTTTATCATTCCTTCACACATACATGTATTCTTTCATACTTTCTTCCTTTAACGTAGTCTTACGTTCATAGGTATCCTTACGTTATAAAGAGAATTCCGCCCTACATACCTCGGATATTATTAGGGTCCGGTGCCCTTTATCCTCGGGTATTATTAGGGTCTGGTGCCCTTCATCCTCAGATATTATTAGGGTCCGGTGCCTTCATCCTCGGATATTATTAGGGTCCGGTGTCCTTCATCCTCGGATATTATTAGGGTCTGGTGCCCTTCATCCTCGGATATTATTAGGGTCCGGTGCCTTTCATCCCATACAACCATACCATACCATTACACTTTCTTTTCATGATTCCATGCATACTCATACTTTCATATATCATTCAAACATTATATCATACTATACTACACATTACCTTCCCTGGAGATACGTGCAATATCCGAAGATCGTTCACGCACCGACAAGCATTCGTTCATACAAAATAACTATCACATCAATCATTATGACATACACTTACCACCTAAGGTAAGTGTATTAACATTCACATTGAGTATGCGCACAACTCTGAAAACATAACAAGGAAATGGGCCTAGAAACGTACATGTAAGCGATTCCTTTCAGAGTTGATGGTAACTCATTTCCTTAATTGGGCGTGGCTAAATGTATAACAATTACACGTACCAATTAACTAGCCCTACCCATATCATATTTCTAGGTTATTGTAACCGCTAGCTACGGGCGTCCGGGGGCAACGCCCCTAGCAGCGGGGTTCTAGGGGCGGCATCCCCTAGCAGGGTCCAAGGAGCAGAGCCCCTGGTCGGGGTTAAGCTGCCAGGTCAGCTTGAAAAAAAATTTATTTTCATTAATAAGTCTTTACTAAAAACCTCATCAGAATATTGTAGTTCAATTTTTTAAACAATCAAATCTTCATTTTAAACGTTACCTTTCATTATTAATTAATTGCTTATTCTTATCTTAACCATCATATAAGTCCATGTCTATCATTTACGTACGTATACACTGTTTATCGTTCGTTTATTTCATAAAATCATTAATCGGCATATAAGTTCATTTTGGGCGTATAAGCTGCTTCCGGCGTATAAGTTGATCTAGCGTATAAGTCCCCTTAAGCGCATAAGTTTCTTCCAGCGTGTAAGTGTATAAGTCGTAAATACCCGATACATACATATGCGCTACACACTTATACGTTTATACACATATGCGTTGTGGTCATACATACACGCTGCCTCACACTTATACGGTTGATACATACACGACCGTATACTTATATGCCGTATATGTGCAGCTCAGCCTTCATTTACGCGTTTTTGGGGGTTTTCTTCGTTCCGGAACTGGCAGCCGCCGTTAACCACCATGGTTGATCGGGATTTGGTCGTTTATGGTCTAGGTAGCTTCGGGGGTGTTCAGATCTGAGCTAAGGTAGTCCTTAAGCTCTTTTTGGTTGATTAAACACCCGAATAAAGCTAGATCTAGATCCAAACGGCTCGTACGGCATCGCGGGGCAGCGGTGTCGGGTTCTAATATATTTGTGCAGATGAGATAAATCATTTCTTACCTTCGGTTGGTCTCGGATCGTTGAATGTAGTAGAGTAGAGAGTGTTTGGCTTAAGTGTGTGTTTTTGAAGGTGTAGGCTATGATGTAGAGATGGACGAAAATGGAAATGATTAGGGTTTAAGGGGTATTTATACTCCTTTAAGCCCATGGACCAAAGGCACACCTTTCCTTTTTGCTCCATATTTAATTCCATCTAATTAGCCTACTTAACCTTCCACCTTATTATTTTATTATTCTCTACTAACTCAAGTAAACTTTTCCATCATAAATAAATAATATATTTAAATATTATTTTAAAAGTTTCGGGATGTTACACCCATCATTATATTCCTCTTGTCAAGAAAACAAAATTTCATATATATTATTGCTCTCGTAACTCATTTTTAGGCCGAGATATGTCCGTTTTACTAAAAGGCACTTTTCTGGTAACCTGTCTTGTTCAGTTTTTGCTTCGGCTTCAGGTCCCTCATCCAAACCATTCTTGAATCCATCTTAACCATCCATATATGTTTCCCTATGCTTCTGTCTTCTCTAGGCTTGCTTAATCTTAATCTGGATGGCCTTGAATTAGCTCGTTCAATCTCTGAACACATGTGATCATAAAAGAACTCAAAGTAATCATGTTCGCTATATATAAACAATTAAAATACATGAAATAACACACACACACACACACAGACACACACACACACACACACACACACACAGACACACACACATACACACACACACACATATATATATATACATGTTTTATAGCCGACCATCAATGACTTTACAAAACTCATGAAATCTGAATTTGAAATGCATTACATGGTTGAGTTAAAATACTTTTTGGTCTTGCAAGTAAGACATACTAAAAATGCGATTTTTCTACGTAAAGTAACTTATGTAAAAAAAAATCTTATTGAAAAGTTTAAAATGACGGATTGCAAAGCAAGTTCCACACTGATGCGCGTATGTAATGGTAGAAAAAGTGTTTGTTTTTCAAAAGGGTTTTGCTTCACACAAAGTAGAGTTTTAAATTTATATAATGATTTTTATCTTAAATAGACTACACAAAAATAGACAAGTGTACCAATCATATATATAGTATAGTATGGGTAAGAATCAAGTATCAATCCACTAACACACTTGTTTAATTTTTACTACTAAATCATTGTATTAATTTTAATCGGAAGTAAACATCATAATGGTTTTGGTTTAACAAGTAAATATCAAAGGAATGTAAAAGCATAAATTAAAGACAATATTTTTGGATTTTTATAGTTTTATAGAGATGATCAAGGATAAAAGTGTACCATCTTATTTAAAACTCCTATTAACTTGGTTAAACAATTCATTGATAAACATGTGATATAAACTTACTTGGTAATTAAATGTAGGAATAACACATAATTCCTAAGTCATGTTGTTCCATGATAGCTAAAGAAAGATATGCATAACTTTATGATCACAAAAAGTATCATTTTATGTAAGTAAGTTGATTTACATTAAGTATCCATGAGGTAACTTACTTTAAAGATGAGACAATCCCTTAAGTTACTAAGTGAATTGTCCTTGGTATTTTAGTAAAAATAACTTTTATATTGTACTTAAAATACCAACTAATATTAGTTAAATTGTAAAGGATCAACCTTAAATTACCAAACATTAACCCACACAACTCTTGGATAATTATAGTACTCTGTAATAACCATCAAAGAGTTGTTTAAAATAGATTGTGTTGTACACTAACTCGGTAAGTAACCAACCAATGTTATTGGATTAACTTTAACAATCCGTTTTCACGTCATTGCTAATGTTACCATTTTAAAGATGATTAATTACTACTAATACTTCGTTTGGTCTACATTCATATTAGTATTTATGTTTTATCAACCAAGGCCTCATAAGAATGGCAGTTCCCCGGCTTATCATCAAGCTCGGCACTTGATGTCTCTTTTAGCGTTTTATGTTTTTATCAATTAATGCCTTACAAGAATGGCAGTTTCCAGGAATATCATCAAGCTCGGCACTTGGTATCTCTTTTAAAAGTGATATAACATTTCTCATCAAGTGATAAATAAAACATCATATTTATATTTTTTAAACCAATCACGTGTTTAACCAATATTATTAAACTTCAGTTAAGACTCATTATAAACCAAGATAATACCGTGAAATTTTAGCCAATAATATGCATAATGTTGTATATCAAAGTAATATATACAAACATGATCAAATTGAAACAATCTAACCAATTTGGATGACTAATATTTGATGCTAATGATTTCTTTCAAGAGCTTAATCTCCTTGATCTTCAAAAGGTGGGTGGGTGGAATAATTACCTTATAAATAGTGGTGAAAAAAGGTGAGTGAAGTGTATTAATGGGATGTTAAGTTTGTACATTCAATGAAGAATAGGAAGGTACTTATGTGCTTATTAGGGGGTCTCAACACGGCCGTGTTGAGTGTTTTGTCTGATAGTATTAATTGCTTATTGTCAGAGAGTACATCAGGTGAGAGAACACGACCCGTGGTGAGCCTGGGCATGGCCTGTGGTGAGATTGAAAGCTTCCATTTTGTTTTATCTCTTGTACCATCATCAGGCGGCGTGCTGGTAACAACATCGCCCGTGTTTTCATCTGTTTTTGTCTTTTCCTCTTGTACTTTCACCATGGGGTGTGGTGGTGCCAACATGGGCCATGTTTTGACTTTTGAATTTTGTCCTTTCCTCGTATGCTCTTAACATGGGCCATGCCTTGCTTCAACATGGGGTGTGTCAAGTCAGTTGTCACATTTTTATCCGTTTTACTTCGTATATCAGCTCGTTTTATTTTTTAAGGTTATAACTACCTAGAAATAGAAATTATAAACATTAGTTGTTATCTATTCTAATATTATAGCTAATATTATGTCTTTTTGGAGATATTTTAATGCTGAAAAAATGTATAAATTTATATACATCAAGTCTCCTACACTTGAGCCTTGCTTGTCCTCAAGCAATCTCAGACAAAAAATTTAAACAACATGTTGAATCAAAGAAAAACTTACCGAAAAAATTCTAAAACTCCCAGTAATCCATGAGAGCAAAACGTGTTAATATATGTATTGATATTTAAAACTATGGTTTGCTTTTATGAGCTTCATCTTATGCAAAACGTCATGTGCTCGCAATTTTCACACACACTCGGCTTTATATCTAGACATACGTGTAATGTTGTAGGTATAAACACCCCTTCGCCAAGACGCAACTTACAAAAAATATGCTTGTTGAGGGATTAATTTTCCGCCCACTCTATGAGATGTTGCGTATGTTAAAAGATAGTACATTTCCATTGGTTTTCGGTGCGGGTGATATGTTTTATCGGGTTTTTCGGCAAGGTGTTTTTGGAGGGGAGCGAGTAATTGAGATTTTTCTTCAAAATGTGTTCTTTTTCTTGTCTGTGCTCCATTATTCGTCTCAAGAATTTGTGAATGAGCAATTCTTTTTTAAAATCAGAATGACTCTTTTAAGGTCAGATCGTCAGACAGGTTTTGCCCAAGATGTAGATCAGTTCTTCTTCATCCATGTTCTGAACATAACTTCCAACTCTAATGGATCTTTCGAATTTGAGTCTAATAGCCCCCACCCTCATTAGTTCAGTATATTCATATTGGGATTGTGTTTGACTTACTATACATAATCCTTTTGTGCATGAGACCATTTTACCTAGCACATACATCATGCAAATCTTATTCTTCACCTCATTGCTAAAGAGAAAGATTCCCTCCCTACGTTCTGCAGGCAACCTAGGTTTTTGCGAATTGTAGGATGAGGTCTGCAAGTAAAAGGACAAGGTTGAATTCTACTGGTGAAAGGGTAAATTGGTTGGATAGGGTTTTGGTGATAGGAATAGGGTTTGTGGTTCCCGGTATAGGGCTTGTTTGATTCGGTTTTGACTACGGTTGTTTTTGGTTTTCGGAGATTTTGGGTTTGTTGGAAATATATTACCTTTATTTTTGTGCAATATTTAGTTTTATCTCGAATAATATGCTCAAGACAGGTTCTAATCCGCAAGAAGTATCTGACTCACTCAAAAGTATCAAATATTTTTCTAATTATCTACATGAGGCTTTCTCACAAAACGGAAGGATTGGGCGAAAACGTCATATTTTGTAGTTAGTTTCACTATTACAAACCATATTTTTAACTTTTCACTTTTGTGTTAGATTAATTTTTCTCTAATGTTTTCCGTTATTTCTTAGTTTCCCGGTTTTTCAAAAATATTTAAAAAACTACTGGTTTTTATTGCTTCAAAATGAGTAATTTTGAAAAATTTGTTCAAAAATTCCGCCTTTTGGATTTGGTTTGGCCAAGTGTAAACGCCTCCATACACTTGAATCTCACATTGTCCTTAATGTGAAAAGATTTAAACTATAATGGAAAAAGAGGCTTAAAAGGAAATGAACTTCGCTGAGACGGAATATTTGCTATTTTGTTGTCTCTTTGCAAGCTGTCGTGTTATTTTAATACTAATTGTGTCCGACCTACATAATATCTATAAATATAACCACAAACACAAAACATAAAGTAGGAACGAGTATAAAAACCCATGCTGCCTATAAGTGGGCATAGTACATAAACGATATATTTTTAAAACAACCACATGGTTATTCATCCTAAAAGAGGCCCAAGAACCAGGAATAAATGAGATGGGCTGGGGACTATCCTATATCATCCCTGGGTGATTTGGATCCCATACCAGGTTGGTGTTGTCCCCGAACCTCACAGTGTATGGTTTGTCATAAACTACTTCAACCATGCCCATGCTAATGCAGTAGTAAAGGTCAAGGGGCAAAGGAACTAGCCCTATTGTGCCTCTTGTATCTACCAAGTGCGTCCTGTAAAGCCTCACGATCCACCCACCACCAAACAATGTTACACCAACCCCGACTTTGGCATTTTTGAAAAGTAAAGAACAAAGGGGGTAGATAATGTTACAATGCCTACACATCTTCATGCAATATAATCCCAAAGATCACGGAGATTTACCAGTGCTCCGTTGGTGCCGGGTTTGGTGAGTGTGTGATTTATAAGGTGGTGGTTATACCTGATTAATGGATCTCTTAATTCATTTGTTTTAGAGATACTTGGATTATAATTGTCTCCATTGTTTAGTGTCAACGTCTCCCAAGCATCTCTCCTCATCTATCCTACGAAACTCTGCGGTCTCCCCACTTTATCCAAGAATGTGTGAGTGGACTCATACCACATGTCGGTCATGGTTTCTGCCGCGGTCTAAAGTCCGATATTGATCCTGAAATTGGTGAGGGGGGAGTTGTACCATACTCCACATGTAACACCCCGACTTTAAGCGGAATATGCCTATGACATTCGTCATTTTTGGTTTATTTCGCATTTTTATTTGTATTGTAAACCCAACCCGTTTTGTCTTTCGGATCCTGCATTATTACTAAATATAGGGTTTTAAGTTTCATATATTTTATACAATTGTCGAATCAAGAAAACACCCTTTACGGTAATTTAAAACACTACTTTATGGCTAAAAACGACTTAAAACGAACTTCGGGGACTAAACTTGCCAAAGAACCAAAGTTGGAGACCAACCCCCCTCCCCATGGGCGCCGCGCCGCACGGCCATGAAGGGAGATATGGTCGCGGGTGGCGGCCATGTACCTGTAGATGCATCAGCTCGTTTTTGGTTGTATTACACCTTGTTTGACCCTCTAAACCAATTAAAATGCATGCAAATCCCTTAATAGTGACATTATGGATAACCCTTACTTTTTCCCCTATAAAAACTAGGCTAATACACCCATTTAAAGCTGCTCTTTCACATCAAATAATCCCCATCTAAGTTCTAATATTCATCTTTCAAACTCTTGATAGTTTGACTTCTAAAAGTCATATTGAAACTAATCTTAGATTCTAACTAATTCTTGGTAATTAAAGCTTGTTTAAAATTTGCGAAAACACTATAAGAGCCAATATCTAGCCGCTAACATCGATACATCAATAAGATAAACATGAGATCAATACATTAAATAATACTTTATACATACGTTATAGGATGAATACATTATGGTGTATACATTGAGGATAAGTTATGGAGAGAATCTGGCATGGTAACGTTATGGATAAATTAAGGCTCGGATCTCTACTAAATTATAAACAGGAGCTGCATATTTATAGGCCATTAGCTCCCATTCATTAAGTTGGTCTCATTCGTTATACTGTAGTAACGAATGAGACACCATTCTTTATGCCTCCACAACGAATGGGTAATAACTTAACGAATGGGCCTCCATTCGCTATACAATCCATAGCGAATGGGCTGGTATTAACTTAACGAATAGCCTAGTAAACTAACGAATGGACCCATTCGATATACAATCCTTAGCGATTGGCCATTTTACATTAAATAAACAGACTAGACTATCTATAACTTATTCGATAGACTACGAACTAACAAAATTATATTCCCCTTTTTTCCTTGGCTTTCCCTTCTCCGACCATGGTCAGATTATGTGTTATTGCTATTATAAGGCAAGGCAACATGGAGGGCTATTATAGTCCTTATTAACACTTTAATTTGTTTTAACTTATTAATATTTTTTAGTTTCTAATTATTTTAGTTTCCAAATCCTTTTAATAGTTCAATGGTATTTGGGTATGTGGTAACCATCCTTGGTTTCATTCCGAGTCAAGGACCAAACCAAAACCGAACTTTCGTTTGAATACTTTATTATTAACATGTTGTATGTAAGACTTGAGTATTATCATTTCCAAGTTTATTTTAATAGTTCGACGGTATTGGTTATGTGGTAACCATCCTCGGTATCTTACCGAGTCAAGGACCAAACCGAAACCGAATTCTTGTGTAACTCTTTATTTAGTTGTTTTAAAACAAATTGTATGTAAGATTTACTCTTTTAAGTTCTTTTATTTACATTTTTGTATTTGTTATTATAATATGGATTTGTTGGACCCAAACTTGGTCACATACCAAATCTAGAACCAACCAAACCAAACAAACCAAACTAAACCTAGTTCACTCGCTTAAAACACAACAGTTGTGTTTCGAGCCACCGAATCTCACATTTTCTTTTTAAGATATTTTACAAACTAATTATAAATGTTTTCTTAAAGTACTTGGTATGTCAGATCTAACTTGATCTCATAACAAGCTTGGACTGATAAAACCGAACACTCGCTTAACATTGGTGTTTGGAGTTTCTCCATAAATAGAACTTCTAACATTAGTTAAGTTTCTGTTTTAAATAATTTTTCTCATGATATTTATCACTCTGGAATGTCAGGTTCAGACTTGACAATATATCAAGACCCCCCGACTAAACCGAACACTTGTTAAAATTCCAATTTGGTATTTATCTAACAAGGGATCGTGCACTATTACATTAAACCATCCCCCATATTTTTTACTTAACAAAGGTTAAGTAAAACTTATGGATAAAAACACCAAGACTCGCTTTCGGTATAACTTCTTTTCAAAACCGTCACTTCAATTACTTAAGTTTTACACTTTAAACCCCAAAACTTTGTTTATATATTTTTACTTGCCTTTAACTTTACTTTAGTTTTTCTCAATACATTCTACTAACTTAAGGATATTGCTAACCTAGGACTCGTATGTTAATTCTTTGAGCTCGTTTTCCCAAAGCCTTGTCCTGAACAAATTCGTCACCAAAGTCTCATATCCAAAGTGAGCAATCACACTCCCCCTTTTTACACCGTTATAATTTTGGGGGTGGAATGCGTACCATATTCAAACTTACATGTTTTTTCACCTCATTACTAAACCCACAATTCAACATTTTGTGTTCATATGAATATTTGCTCGATCTTTGTTTATGCCTCAAATTGATTACGTGCACGAGTGTTTATTTTTATGCTGTTGTTGAGCCTCAATAAGTATGACCATAAGCACCCCTTACTACTTTAGCCTTGTGCTAGTAGAATAGGGCCTCATTCTCCGAGTATTTTGGTTGTTACCAAGTAGAAAGGAAGCACAATTATTTACTTTCCATTTACAATGGTTGTTGCATTATTCTATTTACACATGTGAATTGTGATTTTTGCCTCAATATATACATATATAAAAAACTAGTGTATTGCCCATCAACATTCGTGTTGATCAAATATATTTTTATGCATGCTACATGTTTACTTTTAGGTTGCTTGTGAAAATTGAAAACTCATCACTTAGATTATACCTTTAGGATACTTTAATGAATTTAGTGTTCATGTAATTGTTGTATTTTATCTTGAACAATTTGTATTTGTGATTATTGAATGAAATAAACGAGTTGAGTAAATATTGTCACTTTAATAGTGTCATAGTGTTCTTGAGCAATCCGTTGCACCCCGGCATGTTCCGCTGCATTTGGTCGGGGTGTGACAATGCCCAAGTGTAACGTATAGATCACTTATAAGCTCGTAACACTATTAATAGTGACAATATAATTATTTCATTTCATAAATTCGCAAGTTCTCAAATAGTTTGATAATAAGACAAATACCATTACATCGAAGAAAAACAAATATTTTTCTTTATTCAAATATCCTAAGGTCGACTAATGATCTTCGTTCTTAGAACATCATTGAATTCAACCTGTAACACATTTAAAATAATCTATTTTTTTCAATAACGCTTGTTGGTGAGCTTTCATAAGTTTTGCGTATATATATATATTCAAACATAAAGTAAATGGAAAGCAACCAAAAATAACGCCCCAACCTAGGGGAATGATAATGATACCATCATTCTCGACAACAAAAGTTGAAGGATAGGTAGCGTAGGTAGGTTCCGTCGGACCCTCCCGCATTGATGTTTTATGTACCAACCATAATGCGATAAACACATTGCACATTATACACGTATAGTCATCATAAACAATATGAAAGAATGTTATTAACATGCATGACATAACTGCGAACCGGTTTGTAAACAATGATAATGAAATAAAGAGAAATCATGGTAACATGTTACACCTCAAAATGTTAAAATTTAAAAATGGGTTATGAAAAACTCACTTCGAAATAAAGACGATAGTTTGTACGAGTCAAACAAACCAGGCGTAGAATCACGGTGGATTATCCTAAACAAGTAAATACGTATACTAGTTTTAACGAGTCTAAGTAGAAAGGAAACTAGTATTTCTATTAGTTAAAAAGCAACAAATGAAAAGATAATAATAATAATAATAATAATAATAATAATAATAATAATAATAATAATAATAATAATAATCCAAGAATAATTTAGTGATTTGCATGAGAAAAATTCATGAATAAATGATCATGATTATGGATGTTTAAAATTTACATGCAATACTACAAAGGTGATAAAAAATAAAACTGTATAAAAATGATCACAGGATTATAAAGGCAACGCACAATATCAATAAATGAAATGATCAATTAAAGACCAATTTCATTAAAGATCAAACGGGTTGCGTTTCAGAAATAGATTATGTCGAATATCACACCACCTAACCTGAACCTTAGTTTGTCCGCATCCTATGGGTCAGCCGGATATTGATTTATTTGCATTTGAAAAGAAGCTAGAATTCCATGGTTAATTCCGACCGATCAGTTTTTAGGAAAACCTCATCCATGGTTATGTGGCTAGGTCATTCTTGTGGTGTCGTTGATTGACCTAATCAAGTGTTAATTCCGTGAATGCATAAAATGTGTTGACAAAGTTCAGTGTAGGTTGACTGGTTGACCACGGATGTGTCTGTAACCTTTCGGGTTTTCCACTTTTACTTTGTAACCATTACCCGACCCAATTACGGGTCCGGGATCTATAATTAATAAAAATCCCGCACTTATCGAGTTATAATATTTAATTATTTATTTACAACTACATCTATGTAACTTTGACGCTTTTAACCCAAAATATAAAGTTTGTACCTTTCTGTGTCCATTCTCAAACTTTAGGGTCCTATCCGTAAATAGTGTTATAATCCATATTACGAAATGGATATCCATTATCATACACGACCCATATTCATAATTTTGTGTACCCGAGATCAAACAATCAATCAATTTGCTGTCCATAATCGTTTGCAATCAAGTTGTATTATAGGAAAACGTTGAATTAGTCTTTTCGCGGCTTAACCGACAACCTATATATGTTAAATCGCATCTTATGATTCGTTATTTCCTTTTACACTAAGCCGAAACTTATGACAGCTATTGACCGCGAAATCATTGATATCAATCCAATTAATTACATGGATTCAATCCTTGTGTGATCGCCAACAATACCCCTATATATAATTGAAATAATCTGGTCGTTTGGATACTCGTTCATTGCATTCTTGACCGGCCCTGTTTCCCCTCTCGTTCTTCCTCTCTGATTTCGTTTCAAGGTACTTAAATATATTTTTTGAATCACGATTTCAAGGGATCAAAACCCCTAAACTTGTTTTGATCAATCGTAACAGCTTGGATCAAATCGGGTTTAGGGTTTATATAATCAAACTCTGATGTAACATCCTGTTTTCTGATTTCAGTTAATAAACGAAATATGAGTTGTTATGAGTCGGGCTAGTGTTGGAAAAATGGATATGGGTTATGGATTTGGGTTATGGAAGAAATAAGGAAAGACCATGGGCTTAAGCCCATGATCAATAATTATATAAACCATTAATTACCCATTTAATCCTTCATTTACACATATCCCTTACACTACCAAAACACACACTTAAGCTCTCTCTCTAGTTTCTCTCTCACTCTAGCCGAAATATAGAAGAAGAAACGGATCCCGACCCAAGGTATGATAGTATTTTGTTGTATGATCTTAAATCTGTTAGTTATAGTCACGAAACGACGAGCCGACACCGTTAAACCGTTTAAGTCACAAGATCCGGGTGGAATCGGGTATAAACCGAACCTATGATGAGCTTAGGGGTCACACTAGCTCAGATCTGGATCGAACGGGACGAAAAACGGTTAAAAAAAATAGCTAAAACTCGTTTTTCCGACGTGTTCGCGGTTTTCCGGCGGCTTTCCGGAAAAGGCGGCGCCGGAATAGTAGTACGAGGATAAGGAATGTCAGGGAATGTTCTGACCTAACCCTATTTCGCTTTGGGGACTTAACGAACTGAAGGTGATTCGTTAGTTGATTCGCATAAGGGGGCACATCGAACTAGCTCTAGTTCGCATGTGATTCGTCTCTAATTCGTTAAGGGAAAAGGGTAACGAATTACCCTTGATTTGTTATGATTAGTTCGTTAAAAGAAATAACGAATTAGAAGGTCCGATTCGCTACTTGGACTGGTTCGCTATATAGACTGATTCGTTAAGGAGTCAAGTTTGTTTAGGGTTCAATTCGTTATAGGAACCAGTTCGCTAGGATAATCCAATTCGCCGTGAACCAGTAACGAATTAGAAGTTTAACAGAATGACAGAATGGTCCCTGGACTTAGAAAAGAATGATTTAATTACAAATAAGCCCTTGAACTTTTAAGTAGCAAATTATTTTATGATTCAAAATGCTAATGGAAAACGTGTTCAAAATGCTACTCATAACCCCAGCCAGGGGCTCTGCCCCTTGGACCCCGCTAGGGGCTGCCGCTCCTAGAACCCTGCTGCCATGGGCGCTGCCCCCCGGAATCCCGTTCGTTGTGGGTTATATAAAGATAGATGTACGATATGAGTAGCAATAGTTAATTAATGCACGTAAATTATTATACAGTTAGCCGTGCCTAACTGAAGAAAGGAATAACTATTAACGGTGAACGTAACCGACTTCAGGTGAGTTTCTAGCCCCACTTCCTTGTTATGTTTTCGGGGCTGTGTGCATACTCTATGTGATAGTTAATACACTTACCTCAAGTGGTAAGTGTATGCCTTGTATGACGTATGTATGATGATTGCTTGACGATGCGTGAACGATCTTCGGATATTGCATGTACCGTCAGGTTGTAGCTAAAGATGTGATTGCTATGTATGATGTAAGATAAAATGCATGTATGAATATATATGATGCATGCATAATGTACGTATGATATGTTAATGGTACGTGAACGCTCTTCGGAGATTGTACGTATTTTCAGGAAGAGTATTTAAGAACAGGTGTAGTATGAAGCGATGGAAGAAAGGGTACTGGACCTTAATAATATCCGAGGATGAAGGGTACCGGACCCTAATAATATCCGAGGATGAAGGGTACCGGACCCTACTAATATCCGAGGATGAAGGGTGAACGGACCCTAATAATATCCGAGGATGAAGGGTGACCAGACCCTAATAATATCCGAGGTCTGTAGGGTGAAACGCCCTTTATAATGTATGGTTAGATATGAATGTGTATGGACGAATGCTGATCATGATATGTATGTAATGTGTACCTTCGGGCACGTATATGTGTACGAAAAGTAAGTTATGTAATTAACTAGAACTCACTCAGCGTAGCTGACTTTTAGTATGCACGCAGGCAAATAGGTTGAGGCAGCTCGCGTGACTGAAGACACATGGCATGGAATCGAAGATACTGGCATCTCGGAGAAATGTTGTGATGTTTTAAAGATTATGTTTTGCTTTAATTGACTACGAATGTTTTATAAGACATGATTTGATGGTTATGTAAAATGTTATGGTTGAAGTTTAATTATTCCGCGAAAGTTTTTATTAACTATGATATTTAGAACTGCATTTATGAGTAAATCCAACACCAAAGTAAGGCTACCGGTAACGGGGCCTTACATCTGAACAACCCGTTTGTGTATATTAATTTTTGAACTGGTGTTATTTCGCGAGTTCCATTATGGTATGTTGGGTAAAACTAACGTGTTTGGGAGCGGAGGTCGCCGGTTCGACCCTCCTGCACCCCGTTTATTTTTGGAATAAAAACTAATCTTTTAATTAATAGTTAATGACTAATTATATTAATAATAATAAAGATTAAACAAGATTGTTTCACTAAAAAAACCGATCTTATAATACTTGTTAATCCACATTTTCATTCAAATATATATATTTCTAATGGACGTTTTTTTATATAAATAAAGAAGATTGTAACTTAAAAACTAATGTTTAATATATATATATATATATATATATAAATCAAGTAATAAAACTAAAGATAATATTTTATTGAGTTATGTCTTCTCAAACCAAAAATAATAGTTTAATAACAAATCTTACAAATATAATATTATTAAATAGTTATCGTTTAACTCGTATCGTGATTAAGATCCTCATTTCAAGTATATTCTTTATTCTCCTAGGCTTTATCGTTCGCGTGTGATTCGTTTCCCAATTCTCACTATCTTAACCATCCTCGTTCATCTTTGAGGTGAGTACCACATCCCCCTCCATTTTACTCGTTTTATCACTTTTGGGGACATATGCGTAACTTAGTATATTTTCATACTTTATCTATACACAAAACTGCATTTGTTGTCTTATGTGCTAACTAATCTCATGCCATACTTGTTATATGTTTATGTGCTCAATGTGAACCCCATTCGGAGAGGTCCAGCATAATCTCAGAAAATAGTATGATCATACGCTAGTCGATTTAGCCTTGTTCTTTTCGACATCTCATTTTATTTGCTCATTGGTTGATTGGTTAAATCTCATATGAATCGTTGCAGCTACGTATTTTATTATATATGTAATACTGAACTGGTGTGTTGCTCACTCAACCTCGTGTTGACAAACTATATTATTTTCAACGCATAAGCAGGTCACCGTTTGATGTGAAGTGTGTGGACTTAGAAGAGTTGTTCAAGGACTTATGCTAGAAGAATTTATATTGAGACTATGAATTTTCATGATTTTGATTTATTTGATATTTTGTTTACTTTGTATTTTGTAATGAATAATGGTGTTATTTGAATTTAATAAATAGATATTTGAATTTTAATATTTGCATGATAGTAACCTTGCGAGCTGTGGCAATCAGTCCACTCCCCGGCATTTCCGCCGTAGGTTGGGGTGTGACAGTGTCCAGTCGAAACAGGGCCCGTGTGTTGCATGGTTTCGAGTTTTTGAAGACTCAAACGTGCGTATCAACCCAGTTTTTCAAAATTAACACACTGGGTTCGAATTTGGGTTGGATATTTGAGTGAAACCCGACCCGAACCAAGAGTTCAACCAAAACTAACCAATTTCTTGAATTAACAGGCCAAAAACCGTTTTTATGCCTGTTCAAGCATGAAATATCTACAAACAACAGGGACCAACTCTATAGTTAACTCATTTATATTTATACTAGATTGAGGCCCGTGTATTACACGGGGAAGTGATGAAAATTATAAACTTTAAATATTAAGCAAAATACAATTAAGATCACAATTATCATATAATGTTAATATAGTTACAAGTTACATTAAAATTAAAAGAATTACAAAATAAACATTACACAAATATTTAACAAATAAGTAAAAATTTTCTTGGACGCTACCTATGTAGATGAGGTCAATATACCTTATTTATCAAGAATCAAAATTTTTAGTCTGTTTGTTTTAGTAACTCTTGATAATGTCACATATAACTATACTAGTGAGAACACATATTAATCAAACCTAGATAATGATTTGATTGACCTTAGCTTTTTTTAATGGGTGCAACTTCAACGCTAGTGTCGTTGCACTTTCCTTTTACAAAAATAAAATATTTTGACTGAAACAGTTTCATAACTCCTTCAACCCCACCATCATTGTTGACCAATCTTTGATTGCCTTGGTGCAAATCTTGCAACTCTAATAATACCATTGCGTATATTTGAACATAGGAAGATTTTTTTCCACATATAATAACTTGCTTAGGTTGTAAAAAATTACACACACATAATTAACTTTAGCAATGAAGTATTAAAAATCTTATGAAAAAATCAATTACAATTACCTTATGAATTTCTTCAAGTTTAATGACATGATTGAACTCAGTAGACTTGAAACACTCCTCGCTTAATGGGTCATGAATGGTGGGTGCAGAAAAACAGCTACTTGATGACGCTTCAGAAGACATTGAATCAAGATAGCTAATCCAGAATAAACCAACATTATGTAAATGTTAGATAAATTTTAAAAATAGTTAATCGAAAGACAATTTACATAAGTATGTAATTTTAATTTAATACTTTATTAAATCATATATTAGAATCATAAAAAAATATAAATTAAATAAGAACAATAGTTTAACAAAAGACATGAAACTATAGAGGAACAATAGTTTAAAAACACGCATAATGCTTTATTACACGCATTCATCCATTTAGCTAAATGAACAAAAAGTTTTGTTTAAGTTTGCTCATTTTTACACAAAAAATGGTTTACTCAAATTTCGGTTTGTTTTATAGGCCTACATTGTTTAAAGTTGTAAATATTTAAGAAAATTGTAAAGACGGTATTCATATTGACATTTTTTTGAGAAACGCAAGTAAAATGCTATTATAAATATGACTCACCACATGTTATTGTAGTTTAACAGCACAATCATCTTCAAGGGAGCTAATGTCTGCAGGCGCGCAGACATTACCCTTGAAGACTGTTTGTTTTTTTTCTTAAAACAGATCTGAAGTTATCTTCTTTCATCTTAAAAGAAAAGCAAGGAAATCTTGCTTAAAACATCTTCACAAAAAAACCCTACTCTTCTCCCTTTGCAGCCACCCTCTCATCCACTGCTCCTACCACCGTCCGCCAACACCACCACCCACCGTACGCCGCCACCACCACCCCCGTACCCCGCCGCCACCGTCCACCACCATCCACCGCCACCACCACCGTCCACCACCCACCATCCATCACCACCACCGTCCACCACCCACCATCCATCACCACCACCGTCCGCCACCACCACCACCATCCATCACCGCCACCACCACCACCACCATCCATCACCCACCACCACCACCATCCATCACCGCCACCACCACCACCATCCATCACCGCCACCACCACCGTCCACCACCCACCATCCATCACCACCACCGTCCACCACCCACCATCCATCACCACCACCGTCCGCCACCACCACCACCATCCATCACCACCACCGTCCACCACCCACCATCCATCACCACCACCATCCATCACCACCACCACCATCCATCACCGCCACCACCACCATCCATCACCCACCACCACCACCATCCATCACCACCACCGTCCACCACCAACCAAAACCATCCATCACCACCACCCATTGTCCACCACCACCATCCACCGCCACTACCCACCGTCCGCCGCCACTACCACCATCCACCACCACCACCTTCCACCACCCACCAAAACCAAATCGGCATGGCAAGCAAAGACTAAAAACTAGATGTAACTTGAATAAATGACTTCTATCTTGTGAGATAAGTTTGACAGTTATGCAGACAGTATCAGCTTATAAAAACAAACAGTCTTATATTTTCAGCTTGCAGATCTTCAGACCACATCTTCAGTTGCAGACATGAAAACAGATGAAATCAGCTTGCAGACAGTTTATGTCTGCAAAAACAAACAGCACCCAAATGTGAATATTTTGAAATAAGCATATTAGCATAATGAGATATATATGTTCTCTTGTGCTTTATGATAGAATGTTAAGTTAAAGGCAAATATGCAAATCTACTCATAAAACAACACATTTTGACGTACCTTTTATGTTATGCATTGACTTTTAAAATCAGTTATGGCAACTTGTGCAAACGACAGTGACTCCTCATGCTTTACCTGGCGAATGGAAGGGGGTAAACACTTACAAATTAGTAAAAGCTGATAAAATTACAACTTATTTAAGAGAATTAGACATAACCAAAACTAAGTTAAGAAATACTTACCCAAAAAACTCTAAAGCAGAGAACCCCCCTCCTCACATGGTTGTTCAAGAATTTCCTATGGGGAAAAAATGTTAAAGTGAAATACAACGATGATGTAGATTTTTTTCCTTGAAAGGCACAAAGATGACATATGTTAATATAATAAAATCAATCAATAATCATGAGAAACGTATAATCTAAATCTTATTGATTGGCACCAGATGACAAATTCCAGTCTAGCCATTAGTTCAAGAGAATTTAATGTTTGCACTCACATTTCAAGATGAAATAATAAACACTACAAGAGATTAAAGAACTGAGAATCTAAAGAAATCTATAGAAATCTTACCTTATGAACTAAGAACCAAACACAACCAAAAGTCCAACAAAATTACACAAAAGCACACACAATTCAAAATTATAAAGTAACAGCTCGTAATTAACAAAAATCGAACACAATTCCTGCTATAACAATCAATTTCACTTCCAAACCAGAGAGCATGTAAACAGAGCTATTATATCCCTGACTTCTAGTAAACGAACAGATTCAATTCGTACAATAGTATAAAACCTAATACCGACACAAACTAACCTAGGGCTAAAATTGATCAAATATGCCTCCATAAAACCGCAAATCAATTTGACACTTCCGATTACTGCAAACGAAAAGAAGAATGATTAGACATTTACGCAATTGATTTGGCGCATAGAAAAAAATATCAGAAAAAAATATGTATCGGCTTCAGACGTGGAAGGATCTAAGCAAGACAAATCGAATGTTGGATGAATATGGAGATAATGATATCGGAGTTGTTCGCTTCTGTCGTGTGTATGAGAGGGAGGGAGAGAGAGAGAGGGAGAGAGAGAGAGAGAGAGAGAGAGAGCTAGGGTTATCATTGTGTTTGAAAGAACAATATTTGGGTCGGGTAATGACCTTCGACAAATAAACCAAATATTGGAAAATGGCTAAAAAGGTGAGGAGGGTTGAGAGGATGACAAGTGACAGAAAGTAGTATTTTTTTATTAGAATAGATAGATATATAAATATGCTGTTGTCTAACTTGCATTTCATGTATACTTGTGTACGTGTACGATTACGTATGTATGTGTTGAAAACAAATTTTGATGTTGTTCGTACACAACAATGTATCTAAACCTTTAAAAAAAACAATGCATGAAAGGATGATGTGGGGCAGCATAAACATTGTCTAGTCAACTTCAAATCCCAGAATTGATTAATTATGTTATCTTTAATCAAATGACTTGTCAAATGAGTTTTTTTTAACTTTATTTACAATATTATATCAGAACTTTTAAACATCAATATTCACCAAACAATTGGGGCATGACCACACGTACTAATCATACATGCTGATGATATTGATTCACTTGATCGAGTAATGGTGGTTGTTACGAGTAAATTTTAAAGACCAACTAGCATATGCTTGTTAAACGTCTTTTCAGTGATAATGATCCATGAACACACACTTTCTTTTCAATGATCATAGTAATCCAAAAAATGCCCACCTTCAGTCTTGAAGAGAAATTATGTAGCTAGGGATAAGTGTAACGATTCCGACTAAACCAGGTATACCCTAACCGGTAGACAGTAGTTACGTTATATTTAATGTCGGGTACATGAATTACCATAATAATTATACGAGAATACATGGTTCACTGTATTGATTGTACGTGAATATATAATTCATCGTATTGAATAGGCGATTAATCGATCGATAGTTATTAAAACCCGAACGAATCGGGGGTTCAATTATAGACGATATATATGATATTTAGTGATGTTTACGAAGTATTAAAGCTTCGGGATAAGTGAATTAAAGCACAGAAAAAGAATTTCGATTTAATGATACGTCGGTACATTAAACGAAACCTTTAATACCAAACCAAGCAAGAGACGATCGATCAAGCCGAAAAAGATGCGCAATTATTAATAATATGATGTTTCAAGCTAATAAATGTTATGGTTTAAGTTTTTAAAGTTTTTAAAGAGGTTTTATATAAATTTCATTTTTTAAGCCGAAAACGACCGTTTTAGCCTCGTTTTAAGTCGAAGTAGACATTTAACCGAAAAACGAACTGAACCAGATTATCCAAAACATTATCCGGATTTCGAGAATCCAAACATGTGGCTAGAAATGGAGAGGTGGGTCCCACCCCACCCCCCTATGTGTTCCGATCGGATAAGGGAGGGGTAATCCCTCTTCCTTATTATTTTTTCTAAAACCACATTCAACAATCTTCATTTTCTCTCAACTCCAAGAACTAAAAACCGAGATTTTTAGCAAGAAAACCGAGGTAAAAAGTCGAGTTATTTACTTTTCCATCTTCGTTTCTTGAGTTTATTTGCAAGAAAATGAGGTTTCAAAGATGAAAACCGATTCTTGCATGATCAAGTGATGTATACGGGTTATACAAGGGATCTTGGTCCAAGAAAGGAGTTAAACGGACCAAAAACGATTTTTTACGGTTTAAACTTTAGTTTTGGAACAATAACCGAAACTATAGTGTAAGAGGCTTGATCGTGAGTGTAACTTTCTTGGTATTGTGGTATGTTGGTTGTAGGTTCTGTATTTAGTGGTAGATAAGGCGGAAAGACGAGTTTGTAGCTTGTAGTGGCGGAAAACGAAAGGTATATTCGGTTTATGTTCGGTATTGGATTTTTGGACAGATTGTGGTAGGTTTAGAGTTAGGTCATGATATTTTACAGGGATGATCTACACATGAAAATATGAGTTCTGTGAATTTTTGGTAATTTTTGGGCAAAGGATGAATATTTGGTGAATTTAATGCTCGGTTTTGGCTAAAAATGGTGAAAAATAGTTAAATATCATGAAAAATTCTGGAAATTTGCAGATAAGCTTTTTATAACATGTAAAAGTCACACAAAAAATTTTAGGTCAGTTGGAGAAGTCTAAGTAGGCTTTCCGGTTAAACGAGTTCTAGAGTTTTCTAGCTCGGTTTTAGTGAAAATGGCATGTAAAAAAAGATTTTGGTTCTGAAAAAATTACAGGGGACTATGTGGATGGCAGGTGACATCCAGGAAAAATTTTGGATTTTTCTAAGTTCGTTTGGTATTTACGACATATTTAGTGTTTAAATGGTGTTTAAAAATAGATAAATAAATTTTAAATATAAAAATTAATTCTGGAAATATTTTTATAAAATTCCCCACTGTCAAAAAGTGATTTGTGCAAAATTTCAAGATTCGAGATTAAACGGATAATTATTTGTGCAAAAACAAACTTTTAAGGCTTAAAACGCGTAAACCGGTAAAGTTCGCCTAAGCGAGCTGACTGGTGTATAAAAACCCTAAAAATGAACTATTTTCATATAATTGAGTTAAACAAGTAAAAATGAATCATCCGAAAATAATTCGGATGATTTAAGTAATTTTACCCGATTTAACAGTTTCCGGTGCGCTAAAGACGGAAACGGGTCCCGCGGCCAAACGGGGCGTCTAAACCGAGCTCTAATTTCACAACTTTAATTAAATTATCAGTCAATGACTAATTTCGGGTCGTGTGTGACCAAACTCAATTTTGGAACATAAAAACGGATACCGTGCTAGGCACGCAAAACGGGGAAAACAAACTAATAGTAATTGTGACCATGGAACTCTAAACGATATCACAATCTGAGTCCGGAGAAGTGTTTCTGGGTTAACATTGCCCCCGGAATGGGTACAGTACTGGGTTAACAGTGTCCCCAGATGTCCCTAGAAGTGTTTCTGGGTTAACATTGCCCCCGGAATGGGTACAGTACTGGGTTAACAGTGTCCCCAGATGTACCGGTTGATACGGTTAAAGATTATATAAACTATAATTGTATAATAACGATCGTAGGGATCATATTACAGATTGGACGTGTTAACTAATAATGACTGTTGTACATGCTTGCATGTGCTAAGGTGAGTTTCACGAGCCCCTTTTTCTGAATTGTTTTTAAATATTTTCTCGGGGCGGAAGCATGTTACTCCTGAAATGTTTAAGTACATACTGAACGCATGGATTTGCGTGGATTTATATATATTTTACTGTACGGGAATCGTTCGGAAATGTACTAAGATGGTAATTGTTTGAGTTGCTAACATTCTAAGGCCCCGGAACACGAGTGATTAACTGAAAGCCGGTAGAGTGTGGATAGTACTATTGGTCTGACAAACCCAACTGGTCCGGCATGGATTTGCTGATGTTTCCTAGCCAGTTGCACATGTCTGTTTTGTTGCTATTATTTTGCTATGTAATGTTAGACATAGCGGTTTGGGGCAGGTCCGTGGGCGGGGGATATGCCACGGGGGTTGTGTGTAATAGTCAGAGGTTTCACTTGTGGGCTCAGCATAATTACATCGATAATATTATATTTTGATAATGATTTATCATGGTTTACCCGAATTGTGAAACTCACCAACTATTCGTAGTTGACCCGTTTTCTCACATGCTTTTCATGTACAATTAAGATGAAGTGATTGCTTACGTGCTAAGCGCTTGATGTGTGTAAGATTTGCGTGCGGGATGTTAGGATACATTATAATAAATAGAATTATGTATCGTATTGTATGATGTGTGTATCACCTAGACGGTAATGAAATATGAGATAATGTAATTTGAAGTATATTAATGTATTCAGTTTTCTTTATAAACAATGTGGTTGATATCAGAGGTGTCTGTTGCATCCCGTTTACGTTTCCGCTGCGGTTACGGGGTGTTACAGAAGTTGGTATCAGAGCCATTGGTTATAAAGAATTAGGATGTCTTTAAAAGATACCTAAAATATAACCAGTAGCTCAAGTATTATAGGATCTGAATATCAACTAATAATTTATAGTGACGAGATCTGGATGAACTTGGATGGACAAGTGAGTTATTATGGTCCGGAACATAATAACAGACTTGTCCGCACGAGGGAGTTCAGGGGAAGTCACGGGGCACATTAATAGGTAAAAATGGCAACATATGTGTAAAGTATATAATATTATTTATACGTGCTAATGTGTATATATATATATGTACATATCTTGTAGGTACATGTATTGAGAAATAGGACCCGGATAGGGAACCGGGGGATGAAATAATAAAAGTACCGAAGATGCTGAAATTTCTAGAGCATCGGTTGATGATAAGTCTGACTTATCGGGCCATGGTTATGATAGTACCAAGTTAGATCTCCCGTTTGACATTAACCAGAAATATCTAGTAACCGTCACTCCCAACCAAAATTGATGAATCCCTTACCCTACCAACACCGGTACCGTATATTCTAATAACCCCCTATGATCACCAGAACTGCCGACCCTTACGTACGGACGGACCTGTACCTGAACCCATTCTTATTCCATTAAGGTAAAAAAAAAAAAACAATAATAATAAATTTGATAATAAATGAGCAGATAAAAATAATATATAGAAATATACATGTGTATTTCTCACTCTCAAACCTATGAGACATACCACCTCCAGATCGAGAATTACCGACTTTAGCGAACCTAGAACGCTTGAGGACATTGACTGGGCAAGTAATAGAGTTTCCCATAATAGTAATTGATAATATTTGAGAGCAACATGGGTTGCACGATTACCTTGAACCTTGCAGCTCCCTATGTTATCCTTACATCCGTTAGATGCCTATACCCATGTATGCTCGAATAGAATGATTACCCGTACACAAAGAGGTGTTGGAATCATTATAGCATAGTTGGTTGTTCGTTCGTAGGTGGTATACCGTGTGTGCCGGATATACGAATAGACACGGATATTATAACTCCGTGGTACGTAATCGTTTGGTGCTCACGGTGAGCATGTATCGGTTATGCTGACATGCAGAAGGATATTGAAATCAAGCATATTAAAACATTAATCTTTGTTGAGAAAGATCTATATGTCAGTTGGTGACAAGGATTATGAAACATATTTAAACGTTAACCGACGTCAGGTTAAGTCCATATGTTATTATATTTATGGGACATATATACTAGATACTGGTATGTGTAATATGTATGATAATATTTGGTGTGTATGTGTACCTGCTGTTATGATTGAGCTGGTAACGAGTTATACGGTGAGATTAGTATTGATTACTGCGTACGGGATGAATACGGCAGAATGACATAAAAAGAGTAACTCCAATGATGGAGATTGATATGATTCAGTTGATTGCTCAAAGATAGCAGATGATGATACCGAATGTCGTATCACAGATCACTGCTAGTGTTGATGTAAATGTGATCGCAGAATTATAGATCGAGCAATCACATGAATATGAATATTTCAATTCTTAGTGTTATTACTAAGAGTGATAATGTCCCACCGAATACTATTATGACTACAAGTATTAGTTATAAACTAAACATGAATAGTAGTCGTAATGAATTAGATCCGGTATGAAGGATATGTTTGTTGGTTGTGTTAAGGAAATTATTAATAGTTTACTGATGGTAAAGGGAGGAACAGATTAGCGAGTGGATAGAAAAGATCGAAATGGTTAAGGATATTGGTAAGAGTCTAGAACCTTGTGTAGTGAAATATGCTACAGATATGTTGGTAGATTATGTTGTATCGTGATGGGACACGATGGTACAAAATTATAGCTAGAAAATTATTACTCTGATGACATGGTCAGAATTTAAAATTCTTGGGCTAGAGCACTTTTATTCGAGTAATTAAGTTCAGAGTTTGGAAACTGAGCCATGAAAGATAGAAATGTTGTGTGCTGATCACTTAGAACGCGCTAATCGTTTAAAGGAATTGTCATGTCTGGTAACATGGCTAATTACTCCTGAAACTAAGCGAAGTGAGCGCTATATTGGGAACTAACTCTATCGATAAGGAGTATAGTCAACCCTGTAAAATATACAACCTTTGGAAGGGTTGTGTCACAAGCCAGCATTGATATATTTGACTCTATGGGAAGCGGACTGGAAGGACGTTCGGTGAGACGTCGAGTGTTAAAAAAAAAAGAGAAATGATAAAGGTATAGTGCAAGATAGGCTTTTGAATAAGTAGGTATGTCCTACAACCCAGAATTATAATAAGACTAGTTCTGGTGTGAAAACATGAGCCGCATGAAGGGTCCTTCCCTAAATGTGGAAAATATAGTTATCGGCAGAAAGAAGAATGTCGAGTGATAGTAGGCCACAGGTATGGTAAAGATGAACGTAATGCCCCAATTGTAGAACCAATTGAAGCCATGTGAACCGGCAACCCCAACCCATTCGTGTACAACCACTCCGAACCTAACAACTTCAATAACAATCCATCCAAAGAAATCAAATTATGCCAAACGGTGGTACTTGCTATGAATGTGGCAGTACAGATCGTTTCAAGAGAAATTGCCCAAAGTTGAACCAAGGTGTCGTTGGAAGACGAACCTCATGACAAGCATCAACCTCTGATCAAGCAAGGAGCTGTGCTTTTGTGAGTGATTCGAATAAAGCACGTCATGATCCAAAGGTGGTATTAAGTATGTTGTAGTTTTAAATCAATAGGCTTCAGTGATATTTTTACGGTCGTCGATAGAAGTTAGTTCCTGTTAACCTCCTATCATTTGGAAAGATACCGATTAGTGAAACTACAGAACCCTATACTATAGAATCGCTAACGGTAAATCCCTAATGGTTAAGTTAATTGTTCAGAATTGTCCTATTATTCTGAACGATTAACCTTTCCTTATTGACCTACGACCAGTAAAGTTAAGAAGTTTTGACGTAATAGTTAACATGGATTGGCTAATTCAACTTGAAGCTGAAATCAAATATGAAAAGAAGATGATTAGAAACTCTCTTTCGGACGATGAAGCGATTAGATACAGAGAAAAGTGTACGGTATTATGTTACCACTCTAATCTCATCTTAAGATGGTATAATATTTACGTCAAGAAGACGAGGTGTATTTAACAAACGTGATTGCCACATATTTAAAAGAAAACATATAGAAGATGTCCTGGTGGTACGCGAATTTCTACAAGTTCTCCCAGAAGAACTTCCTGGATTACCGCCAACTCGACAGGTCGAATTCAGAATCGATTTAATACCTCAAGCTGGCCCTGTTGCTAAAGCACCCTACCGACTTACACCAACTAAAATGCAAGAATTAATGGATAAGGTTTTATACGACCTAGTTAGTCACCATGGGGTGCACCAGTGTTATTTGGGAAATGAAGGACGGAAGTGTTAGGATATGTATTGATTAGGGAGAATTGAATAAAGTGACGATCAAGAATAGGTATTCACTTCTTCGAAGTAAATGATCTGTTTAACCAACTGCAAGGGGCGATTTATTTTTAGAAAATTGAACTTAGATATAGTTATCACCAAATGAAAAATCCATGAGGAAGACGTTGCAACAACAGCGTTTTGGACTCGCTACGGCCATTACGAGTTATTAGTTATGCCTTTCAGGCTAACAAATGCGCCGGCAGTGTTCATGGACCTCATGAATCTAGTCTGTAAACTTTATTTTGACAAATTTGTCATAGCATTCATTGATGATGTTTTGATATATTTGCAACGTAAAGAAGAGCACGAACGACGTTTAAGGAAAATTGTGGAAGTGTTAAAGCAAGAGGAGTTGTACGCGAAGTTTTCGAAATGTGATTTTGAATACAGAAAGTATAATCCCTTGGTCGTGTTGTAAAGCAACAAGGATTTCACATAGATCCAAACAAGATAGAAACCATTAAAATTGGCAGTCACCCAAGACGCCGAAGGAAATGCGCCAATTTTTAAGACTAGTCGGAGACTATCAGCGGTTTATTGAAGAATTTTTAGCATTACCCAACTCATAATCCTTTGTACGACGCAAACGTACAAATTTTATAGATGATAAGAGACCGCAGTCTCATATTCAACAAAGATGGGTCGAGTTGTTAAGCGATTATGACTGTGACATCCGTTATCACCCCGGCAAGGCTAACGTCGTAGCCGATGACTTGAGTAGGAAAGATCGTGTTAAGCCATTGCGAGTGCGAGCGCTGGGGATGATAGTCCAGTCGAACTTTTCGGACCTGATTCGAGTCGCTCAACGTGAGGCGTTGAAAGAGGAACAGTTGAAAAAGGAGGAACTTTACGGCAATGAGAAGAATTTCGAACAGCGCGTGGACGAGATTCTCTATTTCAAAAATCGGGTTTGGATCCGGACCCTCCATGACCTTCGTGAATTAATCATGGACGAAGCGCATAGATCGAAATATTCCATACATCCGGGATCGGAATAGGCTATTGATGATACGAATATCTGAAAGGATTTTATTAATGGCCGAGTTTGGAGAAAGATATGGTTACGTATGTTGGTGAATATTTAAGTTATGCAAGAGATAAGGCTGCACACCGAAAACCCTAGGGAACGCCACAACGACAGAAAATTCGCCAATGATAGTGGGAATAAAATTACAATGGATTTCGGGCGCAAATTCCCAAGATATATCCAAGGCATGAGGTAAATTGGGTAATCGCGGATCGATTAACCAATCCTCGCATTTCATCCCAATCCATGACGATTACCACAATGAATTCTCGCCCAAATTCATAATGGTGAAATGGTATCTCGTCGTGGAGTACCATTTTCAATTATCTCAGATCGAAATAGTCATCCTATTTCCATTATTATAAGGCGGGGAAGGAAGCATCGAGAGCTTGAAGCTTTCTATGGGTGAAGTAATTATCACCAAATTGTTAAATTGAAAATGGGCGTCAATCAAGCCATAAGATTTGAATCGATTCGAGAAACAACCAATCGGATTTATAATATTTAAGATAAGTTGAAAGCAGCGCGAGATTGGCAAAGGATTTATGCCAACATTCAAAGGAAACCATTGTCACTGGAAAGAGGTGACAAGGCATTTTTAAGGCATCACCTTAGAGAGGTGATATGAAGTTTGGCAAAACCGAAAATAGCTCCTTAATATATTGGACCTCATGAGACTATCTCCATGATTGGTCATTTAGTTTATCGATTAAGTACTCCAGGGGCTAAGTACTATACATGATGTTTTGCCATGTATACGGATTGGAAAGTACCTAAGCGATGAGGCAACGAAAGTACTAGTAATGGAGGTACTCATAGAAGACATGCCTGATATCATAACTAATTCCGTAGAGATAGTAGACGGGAAAACTAAACAGTTTGGACATACCAAGCTTTATTGATTAAGATTAAGTGGAATTCACAGCGAGGACCAGATTATACCTGGTAACGCGAGGGTGAATTCTGAGGGAAAAACCCCCACCTTTCTCTCGGAAGGGGATAGGGTGCGTGTAAAATTTCGAGGACGAAATTTCTTAACGGGGGGAGAATGTAACGATTCCGACTAAACCAGGTATACCCTAACCGGTAGACAGTAGTTACGTTATATTTAATGTCGGGTACATGAATTACCATAATAATTATACGAGAATACATGGTTCACTGTATTGATTGTACGTGAATATATAATTCATCGTATTGAATAGGCGATTAATCGATCGATAGTTATTAAAACCCGAACGAATCGGGGGTTCAATTATAGACGATATATATGATATTTAGTGATGTTTACGAAGTATTAAAGCTTCGGGATAAGTGAATTAAAGCACAGAAAAAGAATTTCGATTTAATGATACGTTGGTACATTAAACGAAACCTTTAATACCAAACCAAGCAAGAGACGATCGATCAAGCCGAAAAAGATGCGCAATTATTAATAATATGATGTTTCAAGCTAATAAATGTTATGGTTTAAGTTTTTAAAGTTTTTAAAGAGGTTTTATATAAATTTCATTTTTTAAGCCGAAAACGACCGTTTTAGCCTCGTTTTAAGCCGAAGTAGACATTTAACCGAAAAACGAACTGAACCAGATTATCCAAAACATTATCCGGATTTCGAGAATCCAAACATGTGGCTAGAAATGGAGAGGTGGGTCCCACCCCACCCCCCTTTGTGTTCCGATCGGATAAGGGAGGGGTAATCCCTCTTCCTTATTATTTTTTCTAAAACCACATTCAACAATCTTCATTTTCTCTCAACTCCAAGAACTAAAAACCGAGATTTTTAGCAAGAAAACCGAGGTAAAAAGTCGAGTTATTTACGTTTCCATCTTCGTTTCTTGAGTTTATTTGCAAGAAAATGAGGTTTCAAAGATGAAAACCGATTCTTGCATGATCAAGTGATGTATACGGGTTATACAAGGGATCTTGGTCCAAGAAAGGAGTTAAACGGACCAAAAACGAATTTTTACGGTTTAAACTTTAGTTTTGGAACAATAACCGAAACTATAGTGTAAGAGGCTTGATCGTGAGTGTAACTTGCTTGGTATTGTGGTATGTTGGTTGTAGGTTCTGTATTTAGTGGTAGATAAGGCGGAAAGACGAGTTTGTAGCTTGTAGTGGCGGAAAACGAAAGGTATATTCGGTTTATGTTCGGTATTGGATTTTTGGACAGATTGTGGTAGGTTTAGAGTTAGGTCATGATATTTTACAGGGATGATCTACACATGAATATATGAGTTCTGTGAATTTTTGGTAATTTTTGGGCAAAGGATGAATATTTGGTGAATTTAATGCTCGGTTTTGGCTAAAAATGGTGAAAAATAGTTAAATATCATGAAAAATTCTGGAAATTTGCAGATAAGCTTTTTATAACATGTAAAAGTCACAAACAAAAGTTTAGGTCAGTTGGAGAAGTCTAAGTAGGCTTTCCGGTTAAACGAGTTCTAGGGTTTTCTAGCTCGATTTTAGTGAAAATGGCATGTAAAAAGAGATTTTGCTTCTGGAAAAATTACAGGGGACTATGTGGATGGCAGGGGACATCCAGGAAAAATTTTGGATTTTTCTAAGTTTGTTTGGTATTTACGACATATTTAGTGTTTAAATGGTGTTTAAAAATAGATAAATAAATTTTAAATATAAAAATTAATTCTGGAAATATTTTTATAAAATTCCCCACTGTCAAAAAGTGATTTGTGCAAAATTTCAGGATTCGAGATTAAACGGATAATTATTTGTGCAAAAACAAACTTTTAAGGCTTAAAACGCGTAAACCGGTAAAGTTCGCCTAAGCGAGCTGACTGGTGTATAAAAACCCTATAAATGAACTGTTTTCATATAATTGAGTTAAACAAGTAAAAATGAATCATCCGAAAATAATTCGGATGATTTAAGTAATTTTACCCGATTTAACAGTTTCCGGTGCGCTAAAGACGGAAACGGGTCCCGCGGCCAAACGGGGCGTCTAAACCGAGCTCTAATTTCACAACTTTAATTAAATTATCAGTCAATGACTATTTTCGGGTCGTGTGTGACCAAACTCAATTTTGGAACGTAAAAACGGATAACCGTGCTAGGCACGCAAAACGGGGAAAACAAACTAATAGTAATTGTGACCATGGAACTCTAAACGATATCACAATCTGAGTCCGGAGAAGTGTTTCTGGGTTAACATTGCCCCCGGAATGGGTACAGTACTGGGTTAACAGTGTCCCCAGATGTCCCTAGAAGTGTTTCTGGGTTAACATTGCCCCCGGAATGGGTACAGTACTGGGTTAACAGTGTCCCCAGATGTACCGGTTGATACGGTTAAAGATTATATAAACTATAATTGTATAATAACGATCGTAGGGATCATATTACAGATTGGACGTGTTAACTAATAATGACTGTTGTACCTGCTTGCATGTGCTAAGGTGAGTTTCACGAGCCCCTTTTTCTGAATTGTTTTTAAATATTTTCTCGGGGCGGAAGCATGTTACTCCTGAAATGTTTAAGTACATACTGAACGCATGGATTTGCGTGGATTTATATATATTTTACTGTACGGGAATCGTACAGAAATGTACTAAGATGGTAATTGTCTGAGTTGCTAACATTCTAAGGCCCCGGAATACGAGTGATTAACTGAAAGCCGGTAGAGTGTGGATAGTACTATTGGTCTGACAAACCCAACTGGTCCGGCATGGATTTGCTGATGTTTCCTAGCCAGTTGCACATGTCTGTTTTGTTGCTATTATTTTGCTATGTAATGTTAGACATAGCGGCTTGGGGCAGGTCCGTGGGCGGGGGATATGCCACGGGGGTTGTGTGTGATAGTCAGAGGTTTCACTTGTGGGCTCAGCATAATTACATCGATAATATTATATTTTGATAATGATTTATCATGGTTTACCCGAATTGTGAAACTCACCAACTATTCGTAGTTGACCCGTTTTCTCACATGCTTTTCAGGTACAATTAAGATGAAGTGATTGCTTACGTGCTAAGTGCTTGATGTGTGTAGATTTGCGTGCGGGATGTTAGGATACATTATAATAAATAGAATTATGTATCGTATTGTATGATGTGTGTATCACCTAGACGGTAATGAAATATGAGATAATGTAATTTGAAGTATATTAATGTATTCAGTTTTCTTTATAAACAATGTGGTTGATATCAGAGGTGTCTGTTGCATCCCGTTTACGTTTCCGCTGCGGTTACGGGGTGTTACAATAAGCGTTAATTAATGTCTGTATATGTTAAAAAGATATCATTTGCGCGTATTAGTTTGAGGATAGACATTGAGAGGGGGAATGAATGACACGTAAATATGCAGGATAAGATTCAAAAGATGTCATTTGCAGTTTTTGATAAGATGCAACCTAAGGACCACATTGATCGTTTTGGCTGGTCCCTAGATACAAGATAACTCACTTATTGTATGTACAAAAACAAAACAAAAGTTCAGTTTGGCTGCCCTGAGTTTTCAATTACAATCATCGATTTTAAGACAGCATTAAAAGAAAAACAATTGCACGTTGCTATTGATCGCAATTTAAAAGAACAACAATTTTGGAAGCGTGGGTGTCTTTGATTCATTTTAGGGTTTAACAGGACCACCTTGTCACATGGCATGTCCCTTGACAATTTAGCACATATATTGCTACTACTCTAGTTGTGTAATAATCTTTGAATTATTATTTTGGGGTTTAACGGGACTATGTATCCTGGGGTTGTGGTCAACCAAAGTATATTTTTCAAAGGGTTATAAATTTTTTGGGCGTCTGAAATTTACCGCTATATGTCTATATAATAACTTTTTTGGATTGATCTGGATCATCTAATACACTAATTAATCAGATGGCGCGGTCCTCGCTTGGTACTACGGTGGACTACCGTAGTGGTGGAGGGCGGATGGTTGTAGGCAACAGAGGGAGGATGCGGTCGCTGACTAGTCAATCAATTGACTGCTTAATCGTGGATTGTTGATGCCATGTTCCAAACAATTCAATTGACTATTCGAGTGCCGAAATATCGACCAATTTGTGAATGTTGCTAATTCTTTCTAGTTTCAATTGTCTCCTAATTAAATTTAATTAGGTTTATATAGTTGGATTAATTAAGTTAAAAGAAAACAAACTTGGTTGACCTAACAAATAATCCTACGATATTTATATAGAAGGGAATGTTTATATCATGAATACTTATAAAAAATTATATTTGAATGTATTATCAAACGTGTATTTAAGGTTAACTTAATAACAATTTATGCGTGCGAAATGTATATTTATTTAATAAAGACTTTTCACACAAATTTTGGTTTTTAAATAGGTTTTCACCTAATGACTACACCACACATACAATAGGCAAATGTGAATATTGGATAGTATTATAGCTAAAGGTAATAAGCGAATATCAATTGATGGACATAGGGGCACATGATACCAAATTGTTGTTACTATTTAACTGATTAATCAGTATCTTGGCTTTTAATAGAGCTTCAAACGCAATGGACCTAATGAGATGTCTTACTCGTCTGTGCGACCCTCAATGTGAGCTCCTCTTGCTTCGCTCCTGTATGCTAAATTAATTGTTATTCGGTCTCCGAACATGTCATCCTATGTTTGCTAAGGATGTCTCTATTTTTGACAGCGGGCTCTGAGAGGTGATCGAGGATATTGTGGTATATGGGGGTCCATTTTTTGGGGATTTCAATGGAGGCTAGCCTCCATTGAAAAGATGTCATTTGCAGGATAAGATTCAAAAGATGTCATTTGCAGTTTTTGATAAGATGCAACCTAAGGACCACATTGATCGTTTTGGCTGGTCCCTAGATACAAGATAACTCACTTATTGTATGTACAAAAACAAAACAAAAGTTCAGTTTGGCTGCCCTGAGTTTTCAATTACAATCATCGATTTTAAGACAGCATTAAAAGAAAAACAATTGCACGTTGCTATTGATCGCAATTTAAAAGAACAACAATTTTGGAAGCGTGGGTGTCTTTGATTCATTTTAGGGTTTAACAGGACCACCTTGTCACATGGCATGTCCCTTGACAATTTAGCACATATATTGCTACTACTCTAGTTGTGTAATAATCTTTGAATTATTATTTTGGGGTTTAACGGGACTATGTATCCTGGGGTTGTGGTCGACCAAAGCATATTTTTCAAAGGGTTATAAATTTTTTGGGCGTCTAAAATTTACCGCTATATGTCTATATAATAACTTTTTTGGATTGATCTGGATCATCTAATACACTAATTAATCAGATGGCGCGGTCCTCGCTTGGTACTACGGTGGACTACCGTAGTGGTGGAGGGCGGATGGTTGTAGGCAACAGAGGGAGGATGCGGTCGCTGACTAGTCAATCAATTGACTGCTTAATCGTGGATTGTTGATGCCATGTTCCAAACAATTCAATTGACTATTCGAGTGCCGAAATATCGACCAATTTGTGAATGTTGCTAATTCTTTCTAGTTTCAATTGTCTCCTAATTAAATTTAATTAGGTTTATATAGTTGGATTAATTAAGTTAAAAGAAAACAAACTTGGTTGACCTAACAAATAATCCTACGATATTTATATAGAAGGGAATGTTTATATCATGAATACTTATAAAAAATTATATTTGAATGTATTATCAAACGTGTATTTAAGGTTAACTTAATAACAATTTATGCGTGCGAAATGTATATTTATTTAATAAAGACTTTTCACACAAATTTTGGTTTTTAAATAGGTTTTCACCTAATGACTACACCACACATACAATAGGCAAATGGGAATATTGGATAGTATTATAGCTAAAGGTAATAAGCGAATATCAATTGATGGACATAGGGGCACATGATACCAAATTGTTGTTACTATTTAACTGATTAATCAGTATCTTGGCTTTTAATAGAGCTTCAAACGCAATGGACCTAATGAGATGTCTTACTCGTCTGTGCGACCCTCAATGTGAGCTCCTCTTGCTTCGCTCCTGTATGCTAAATTAATTGTTTTTCGGTCTCCGAACATGTCATCCTATGTTTGCTAAGGATGTCTCTATTTTTGACAGCGGGCTCTGAGAGGTGATCGAGGATATTGTGGTATATGGGGGTCCATTTTTTGGGGATTTCAATGGAGGCTAGCCTCTCTCCCAATCCGTTTTGGGGCTTAGGTTTATATTCAGCTGAGGATGTTTCCACATATGCTTTCGTAGCATCGAGAACACAATCTTGAAAGTTACAGTACCACATTTTGTGGGATTGTGGTATTGATGGTTTGGATTCGGATTATGGGTCTGTGTTGGATTGTTTACATAGTTCCCTTCTCGATCTTGATCTTGGCGGGCTCGCTAATAAGGAAAGCGCCCCCTCTAAAACCCAACATGCTTTGGCGAGTGACCATAGTAAAATCATCCAAAGTTTGGGAGAGGAGTTTAACTTATCAACTCGATAGAGAGCGGTGTTAGAATGCCTGCAGGCTCCACATGCTCAAGATTTCTTGAACGTCATCCCCATCGAAGGGTTAGGAAAACACATGTCGGTAGTGGAGTACCAGGCCATTCTTAAATATCGTTTAATGATCCCATTATTCCCAGTTGATGAGCCAAGCCCGGTGTACCGTAAAGTTTGTTTGGATAATTTAGATGAACATGTCGTTCATTGCAAGGAGCTTCCGGGTTTTAGATATAAACATGATTTGGTCAGATATATCCTTTGTGATGTGCTGAAACGAGAGGGGATCTCGGAAAAAAAAAGGAAAATCCTGTGAATTTCTTCTCGGATCCCCTTGAAGGGAGGTCTACTCTTCTGCCAGCAGACGTTCTTGTGTATGGATGGGCAGGGGGCACACTTGTATTACCTTACTGGAGGACCCCCCCCCCTGTTGGGCTTAGGGATATCGGGTTTGTTGTTAGGCAGGCTGTGTTGAAGCGGAATCAGGAAAAACCGCTAAGCATGAGAAAGCATGTGTCGAGAATCAACACGTCTTCATTCCTTTTGCTTTGATACATTTGGGTCCCTTTCCCCCGAAGCTATTACGTTTCTTAAAAGAGTTCAACGGGTCATGTACAATAACTTATCGACGCCGAAGAACAATAACTTTATTTTCAGTGGGATTGAGTTTGCCAATCAAAAGGGGTGGCGGCGTAGCTTTGTTGTCCGCTTATCCACCTCTTTATTGTAATTGGATCTTTTTATTTAATATGTTAAAAACGATTAATCAAAAATTGGTGTTTTTAACTACACCGTCATACAAAATAACAACAAATGATAAAATACTTAAAGTACTAAAGCAATCAATTAAAGAAGAATATCACTTTGATCTCGAATCCATTTAGTTATAAATGAATATAAGCATGAATACATGACAAGATCGCTAAAAGCATAAGCAGCTAGAATTTTGCTAAATATATCTAGTTATATGATTGGTTGAAAAGTTAGAACGAAAGATATAAACAAACCACCTAAAATCATTTAGTAAGCTAAGTGATATAATTATGCCAATGTTTTATAAATGTGTATGAACTTCCTATCAAGGATGACTAATACAACTCTTTTGAAAGAAGACATGAAAAACACATAATTTACCGAAAGTTGACCATTCCAAAAAATAACCATGCATGCACTTCTTCAAAATACAATGTTCGTATGAAAATTACACTGATTAGGAATTCATGTTAACAAATCCTAGACATATGTAAAACTCAACATAACAAACCATAGCAAATACTTTGTGTTTCTAAACATAAGCATAACATGCATAATGATGCACGCTCTAAGTAAACATAGTCAAAACTTCATTCACCATTTCTAATTCAAAAGCCATAAATTAGAATAATCAACAATAGTCTATGAATAAATTTTAAACATGAGTTTTCCAACATAACATAATCAAACATCTACAAATCTTGCATATGTCATCAAACTTTCCAGCATACAAGGCCATAAAAGGGTAATCATGATACTACTATATGATCAACATAATTATTGCCAATAATCCATAAATAAGTGTTAATTAACTTAATCTAAGTCAAAGTGATAAAGATGGTTAGCTCATAGTGAACATGGATGATAAACCAAACTTGAAAGAAAATCAACACTCATGGTTTGAAAAGTGAAGGTCTTAAAAACTTTATAGAATTTATAGAAAAGTGGAGGGGGGGAAATAACTTTAATTCGGTTTTAATGAGCCAAGAACCTTTTTAAACACTATTCGTAATTTGAAAAAATAAATGCAAAAGTAAAGAGTTTAGGGATACACATGACATAATTGATTTATAGATTTTTAAATGAATGTTAACTTAGTCACTCTATGTCATCTTTCAGATCCCACGGTTGAGAGTTTTCTTTACTTGTCGTCTCCCTAAACTATAGGGATCACCGATACAGTCGTTTCACTCTTCAAAGGATGTGATCACCTTTTTGACTAGCTACACCAAGTACCTAGCTGTAAATTCTTCAATGTGTTCATTATGTCAAGATAGTGAACCCTTACAAACACTATATCAAAATAATGCAATCTCTTAGCAAATATAAACTCCATATCAAGATAGAGTTTCCCAACCTAATACAATAACAACACTATGTCCAGATTGTGTGTTCTCCTATCAAATCATCAACAAAATGAGCAACCTCTAGTGATGATCTCTCAAATACACAAGCAAGATGTGAGTTGGTAGCTTAAAAAGCTCTTTTGCTCTAACTTTTGATCACTTTTTCTTAATTTTTGAAGCTTGAATTCTTCTTGAATTATGAAAGAGATTATCTTTGAAAGTATATGAGAAAGTTGTAGAGATAATGGGTGAATACTTAGTTCGAATAAGTATTCCTTTTTTAACCAATCATATGGGATGCAAGGTCGCATTTCTGGAAGCCCGACAGTTAATTCCCATGGTCGCCTCAAGCGACCGTGGACGTACAATCTACTTCACATTGGTTTTGACAATGTGAACGTTATGTAAAGTCTTTATTTTGCTTTTTGCCTTAATTTGAAGGTTCTTCACATTGTTTAAGCTTCAAACCTTTCCTTTTTTGAGTTTGACTTAGCCTTTTTTTTTCATTATATAGAAACATAGATATTACATCAACATAGCAGGTAGACGGGCAACAAGCTGCGCCGCCACCTCTTTCTGAATTGCAAACCCTAACCTTCTAAAGACATACCCCTGCCCCTTTGGAGTCGACACATTGCTATGCACAACCCGTTGGACCCTAGTTAGGAAACGGATAACTTCCGGTGCCAATGATGATGGTTGAGTCACCCATGTTAGGTTTGAATGAAAGACATTCCTAAAGAAGAATGATTCTTTCAAGTATTATTTTATATTCAAATAATAAACATTAACATATTTATTCGAATGTAGTTTTATAAACTTTCCCTAAGATTGTAAAAATTTACAACTTAGTTACATTTAGTGTTATTAATCTCTAACGGATTAATCTTGTATTTCCATTGTATTCAATGATGATGTAGAATTCTTTATGTAACACTTAGGGGCTGTTTGACAAGTGCTGAATCATTAAGAGGTCTGAATGATTAAGAGGCTCTGAGTCAGTAAGTGTTGAACCAGTAAATGTTGTTTAGTTAGACATATGAATGACTGTGCAAAATGACTATTTTACCCCTTTAAACTATTTTGTGATTAATGAAATATGTCTGTGCAGAGCGCATAATAATTGTTCTAAATAACCAAACATTCATTATAACCAACTAAAATACATCTTAAAACAAACTTTTATTATAATCAACCAAAATACATCTTAAACAAACTTTTATTATAAACAACCGAAATACATCTAAAAAATAGTTCAACAAAACATTGACACAAATAACTTAACAATACATCCACAAGTAGACAAAACCCTAAAACATCAAACACAACTTGAGCTATATCCGGGCAAACATAACACTCATTTTAGTACAACCAATAACATCTAAAATATTGCGCCAATTCAACAATTACACGCCTTTATCTTTCCTTGTCTCTAAACTTCTTTTCCTGATAAACCTACAATAAATCATCATTGACATCAAAATTAGCTAGTTTATTGATTCTAAGCTTTTGATCATAAACAAAAAAGACAACCAATTATGGTAAAATTTATATATTAGTTTTGACCAATTACTTCACCAACCTTAACCTTTTGCATTATTATACCACATAATAACAAACAAAATATTCACTACAAACTTAACGCCTACTGCCATCAATACAAATTTTGGTAAAAATTCTATATTAAAGAGCTCAACACGTACTGCCATCACTACAAACTCAACAAACTAAAACAAAATATTCAAGTCATAAACAACAAACACTAAGGATGAGATTTTTTCCCGAATACCCGTACCGGTTCGTGTATATTGGGTACGGGTACTTTCGGGTACATGTACGGCTTACGGGTGTTGGTACCCGTTTAGAATATGTAGGGGCTTTTATTAGGTTTCTAACATTCATGACTTAACTTTCAAGCGAGATTTTCAAATCATAATATATATTAGTTGAATAAATTCATTCTCAAGCTATATGTGTATATTCATATATTGTGTATTCGTATATTTTTATTTCATGTATGTGTAATTGTATATATCAGTAAATAACATGTATTAATTTTCTCTCCTGTTTTTATATAGAAATTGAGGAAGCAATAAACAAAGAAAAGGAAAAGGGAATGGATTTTATATTATGATTGATTGTTTCATTTTTAGTTTTGGTATTATGTTTTGGTTACCGTATTACGGTTCTGGTTAGATTACGGTTTTGGTATTATAGATAATTGATTGTCGGTACCGTACCGTTACCGATACCTAGTCTAGTGGAGATTTTTTTTAAATACAAAGGGGTACCAAAGCGAGTACCGTACCCAAAGTATCTATACTCGTACCCGTACCCGTACCATATAATTCGGGTACAGGTATAGGTACCAAGATTTTGTTGTTTTTAGGTACGGGTACTTTCGGGTATATGTACGGATACGATCCGGAACTCATCCCTAACAAACACTACTCATGTTTGATTTCATACTACTTGTTATGAACAACATTAGCTATGAAGATAACAATTTTCCGTTAAACTCAAAAATTGTTTTTTTATTTTTTACTTAACGAATACTATGACTGAAGATCTGGAAATTCATAAGCTAATAGTATACTGATGTAGGATTTATTTTCACTAATAAAATAAGACAATTAAATTTAAAACCTTTACTAGGAACTTTGGTCCATCTATTTTATTAAAACTGATCTGAAAGCATCAAAATGTATGCTATTAATCCAATAAAAAGTTAGATCATCTATGCAAGAACCAAAGTTCATGTAGTAGAAAAATGTGCTTTAATAGGATTATTTTGGTGCAACTACTTTTATCAATCACTAGCTCTAATATCCCAATGATCATCATAAACCAAAAGTAGCAATAATATAAAAACAATTATATTAAATGCAGCACTGACCTTATGGCTTATGTTAATCCTTGTTCAAGACTTTTGGATCCTTAATGTATGGCTCCTCATAATTTGGGACGCCAGCTATCATGGCCTTCCTGTCACCAAATATTACATTTGTAAGGAAATAAGCAATCATGCACGTAAAAATCAAGTAACAAAGTACACAAATAGCCCGTTTGACCAAAATGGGTTCAAGTCAGTTTAATACACGTTCAATCGACTTTTGGTCCATTTGATACATAAAACAATCACATATCATACACTTACCACTTAAGGTAAGTGTATTAACTAATCACATCGAGTATGCACATTATCACACTCCAACCTAAGGCGCAAATGCTGGGGTGTGAGCTGATTGCTCACTGCTCTCAAGGTACTATTTTGCAATATTTAAATGACAATATCTATTAATTAAATTCAATTTTCAAATAAATCAAATACAAACAAGTACATAATCCATAAATACAACAATACAAATTTATATTTCTAATGATCTTGATTAAAATATTCTTCTAACTTAATTCTTCACTAAGTCTTCACCAACTTGCATTAAATTCCTACGATAACCTGCATATGCGTATAAAATAGAAAGGTTTGTCAACAACACGTGTTAAGTGAGTAAAACACCAGTTAAGTGAGATATAATATTATATATAATAAATAAAGAAAAATGCAAACCGTGTCAAGTGAGATAAGCAATTTAACCAATGAGCAAGTAAATAATGATGTCTGTAAGCTCGATGTCAGATGAAACTGAACGATGGCTAACACAACGGATTATAATATTATGTTTGAACGATTGATTTCCATAATAGATATCATTGCGGAGATTAATATTATTGATTATCATTCATAAGAAACATTATTTTTTATTATTTAAATTCACCATTATTTATTCTTGATAAAATATATAATTAATTGCTTAAATAATTTAAACAATTAAGATATAGGATATTCTTATAATAATAATAATAATATCTGAATAAATATAATACATATATAATCAAATTTATAGTTGATTGGTTTAAATGAATAAGTAATGAGTTAAAAAATAACCTGTGTTTATATAGTTATTTATAATATGTATAAAAAGGTAAATATGTACGTAGCTAACTAGAACATGTATTATATATATATGTATGTATAATATTAAATTATTATCATACAAGCATTTAAATAAATATTTAACATAAAAAATTATATATATTAATATAATTTATTACACTTTTTATTTCTAAGAATAATATTTAATATATTATTCAATTATGATGGAAAAGTTTACTAGAGTTATTAGAGAAATAATAAAATAATAAATGTGGAAGGTTAATTAGATGGAATTAAATATGGACCAAAAAGGAAAGATAGGCTTTAGGTCCTTGGGCTTAAGGGAGTATAAATACCCCTTAAACCCTAATCCTTTTCATTTCCATCCATCTCTACACCATAGTCTACACCTTTAAAAACACACACTTAAGCCAAACACTCTCTACACTAATCCTTTCAACGATCCAAGACCGACTGAAGGTAAGAAATGACTTATCTCCACTGTACCAACATAGTAGAACCCGACATCGCAGCCCCGTGATGCCATACGAACTGTTTGGATCTAGATCTAGCTTTATTCGGGTGTTTAATCAATAAAAAACGAGCTTAAGGATCACCTTAGCTCATATCTGGACACCCCGAAGCTACCTAGGCCACAAACGATCAAACCCCGGAAAACCATGGTGGTTAACAACGGCTAGCGGCGCCGAAATCGAAGAAAAACCTCAAAAACGCAGAAAATGGAAACTGAGCTAAACATAAGGCGTATATGTATGTGTGGCGTATACGTATATGTGGCGTATATGTATGTGTGGCGTATACATATATGTCGCGTATATGTATGTGTGGCGTATATGTATCAAAGAAGCGTATATGTAAGCCCGTATATGTGCATAAACGTATATGTATACCCGTATAAGTATGCACGTGTACAAATGTATGTAAGGAAGTATAAGTATGACATATACGCCAGAGCCACTTTTATGCCGTGGAAGACTTATACGCCATAATAAATTTATACGACAGATTTAATGATTTTACGAATTAAGCGAAAGGTAAACAACGTATACGTACGTAAATGACTTATATGGACTAGGGTAAGGAATTAATTAATAAGAAAAGGAAACGTTTAAAATGAAGATTAGATTTGGTTAAATAATTGAACTTTAGTTTTCTAATGAGGTTTTTAGTAAAGACTTAATAATGAAAATAAAATTTTTCCAAGCTGCCCTGGCAGCTTAACCCCAACCATGGGCTCTACCCCTTGGTACCCCCGCTAGGGGCGCTGCCCCCGGACTGTCGTTCGTTGAGGTTAAAATAAATTAGACGTATGGTAAAGTTAGAAGTAGTTAATTGATACTATGATTGATACACAGTTTACCGTGCACAACTCAAGAAGGGCATAACAGTACATTCAGAAAGGAACCGTTTGTAGGTGAGTTTCTAGCGCCATTTCCTTTTTATGATTTCGGCGTTGTGTGCCTTATATGTGGTTAGTTAATACACTTACCTTAAGTGGTGAGTGTATGCCTTATATGATTTATGTGAAAGTTATGAACGAATGCTTTACGGTACGTGAACGATCTTCAGATATTGCATGTACTGCCAGGTGATAGTTTGAATATGTGATTGCTATATATGATGTATGGATGATATATGTATGTTATGTATGAAAGTTATAAATAAATATAAAAGAATGACAAGGTACAAAAGAATGGACCGGACCCTACTAATATCCGAGGCAGTAAAGGGATCAGACCCTAATAATATTCAAGGCAGAAAAGGGACTTGACCCTATAATAATACTCGAGGCAGTAAGGCGTAATGCTCTTTAAAACGTATAAGTATGTAAAGTATGAATAAATGTAAAGTATGAACAAAAGAGAGAAATAAATGAGGAAGTTATATAATTACGTATGTACAAAAGAAAGATAAGCAGGTTAAGTAAGAAATATGTATCTACGGATACGTACGAATAAGTCATATGTATCTACGGATATGTATGTGTGTGTGTGTGTGTGTGTATATATATATAAGTATGTGAATGTATTGTATGTTACCTGCATTAACTAGAACTCACTCAGCATAGTTGACATTTAGTATGCACGCAGGTAAATAGGTTGAAGCAGCTGGCTTAAGGGAGACACGTCGCATGATATAAAAGGACTGGCATCCAATAAAGAATTGTCATGATGTTATAATAAGACACGTTATGTTATGTTTTCAAAGACAAATTTAAAAATCTGTAATGAATGATTGAAGTTTTATTTACTCCATGAAAGTTTTAATTGACTCTGATATTTAGAACTGTGTTTATGAGTAAATCAAACGCCAATGTAGGGTACCGGGATCGGGGCCTTACAAGTTGGTAAGAATAATATTTAATATATTATTCAATTATGATGTAAAAGTTTACTAGAGTTAATAGAGAAATAATAATAAAATAATAAAGGTGGAAGGTTATTATCGAAAGTAAACTAAACATTTTATTTATCTTATTCCATATTTTAATGTCCAAATCCACACTCTAATATTTTATTTATCTAAACTAAACACTAACACATAATTAAGTATAAACGGAATTTCTTTTATGTATTATTATCGAAAGTAGGACGTTACATTTAATACCGCTTTAAATAGCTATTTCAGCAGTTTTATGCTCCAAATGAGGATGTTACTTCAAAATAAAACCATAAAACACAACATCAAACATAACAACTAACGAACCAAAATAAAGAAAACAAAAGGTTTACCAACGATGACAAACAAAATTGTTGCGAGTGTTGTGATCTTTGCAACATTAGATTAGGAGGAGGAAGCCAAATCATAATACAATAAAACTTTTTGAAAATCTTCATGAATAAAGTTTGAATTCAAAAGTTGTAAATTATTAATGTCTACTGTTTATCTTTGAAGGCAATCTACTATTTGTACTTATATACTGAAAGAGCTTTATTCATTTTAATTCATTTGTATATGATTGCCAATTTGGTTTCTCATAAAATAAAGAAAAGACGATTTAAGCGTTCTCATATACATTCTCTAATGACGTTAGGCAACACGAACATCTCGAGCAGTGCTAAGGTGCGTTTAAGGTTTTTTTCTCAAAGCTTATGAAAATAATTAGAAACGTATATAAATTAACCAATAAGTAACTAAACTATACAAGCGGGCTTTGTTGTATAGCACGAACATCTCGGGCTTGACTGGTTTACACCCTTGGCAATAGGGGTGGCAAAACAAACCCAGATGGGTTGTTTTGGGTCAAAAGAATTTTCCAATAAGGTCAAGATAGGTTGGGGAAATGCTAGTGACTTTTATTTATAGATTAGAATGCGTTTGTTTATGGTTAGAATGGACTAAAACAAGCGTCATCCAACTTTATTTTAAACAAAACTGATGTGCGAAAAGCTATATATAAATATTAATAACTAGTTCTTCTCAATTCAACACTAAGTCTTAGATTTATAAAACCAAAAAATCCTAAATAAGCTTCACACAAACGGCAAGTGTACCGGTCGAGTAGCAGCACAGTCTATTGGAAGTCCGGATGTCGAACACAAAGACATGTGAGAACAGTTCAGATAATTAACCCTAATCTAAGTCATGCCTAAATAATATATTTGTTTAACTTATTTATTTAAGCTAAAAAATCTTAACTAACTTAACTAACAGTGAAACTTAACGGAACTAACGATAATAAGAAAACGAATCACCTAGGTAGGATGACTTAACGCTATAAGATGACACGGGTGCTAACATGTGGTTGTAACCAGGGTAAAGATGAGCTAACATAGGTGAAGTCAAGGAAACTGGGTCCCTACGGTCAGTTTTACCAGAAAACCCTAACAACGTTTAGATAGCTTTTAATTCGTGGTTGTTTATCTACGTACCCTAATAAATCATCACTTGGTCCATGTCTAAGTTACAGATCTCACTAAGGCTCGAGCTATTACAAACCTAGGAGAAGAGGGTTAATTCAATACTAAGGACAAAACAACTCAACTATAACACCCCGTAACCGCAGCGGAAACGTACACGGGATGCAACAGACACATCTGATATCAACAGCATTGCTTATAAAGAAAACACCACTACAATAATTTAAACGTATTACATTGTTCCGAGTTTCGTTACCGACTAAGTGTTATCACATAATTTTTTACCAATAGTACGTTAACATGTTTAAAACAAAATATAGACTCTTAAGCTTCCACAAAATATCACACATCAGCAAGCACGTATCACTCATTCCAATTTGGGTGTACCTAGAAAGCATGTAAAGAAAACGGGTCAACTACGAATAGTTGGTGAGTTTCACTAATTTAAGTAAACCATGACAAATCATTTTAATAATCATAATTTAATGATGTAATTATGCTGAGCCTACAAGTGAAAACTCCGTTAACCCAGAAACACATTTAATAACCTCTGGGGACACTGTTAACCCAGAAATACATTTTATAACCTCTGGGGACACTGTTAACCCAGAAACACATTTAATAACATCTGGGGACACTGTTAACCCAGAAATACATTTTATAGCCTCTGGGACACTGTTAACCCAGAAAATACATTTAATAACCTCTGGGGACACTGTTAACCCAGAACACTGTTTCGGGCCTTACAATATTAGTAACTCAGACAATTACCATTTAATACACTACCGTACGATTCCCGTACAATAGACATTATATAAATACATTCATTTCCATGCGATCGGCATGTACTTAAACACTCTGATAATAACATGCTTTCCGCCCCGGGAAAATATTTAAAACAGTTCAATAAAAAGGGGCTCGTGAAAACTCACCTTTTTGGTGAGCAGATGTAATACTGTCAACAACTACCGGTCTGGATCTGTAATACGATCCCTAAGTCGTTACTACACAATTTCTATTAATATAACTTAAATTCGTGTTAACCGGTACGTCTGGGGGCACTGTTGACCCAGTACCGTACACGATCCGGGACAATGTTAACCCCGAAACACTTCTCAGGACTTAGATTGTGATATTACTTAGAGTTCTTTAGTCAAAACTACCATTAGTTTGTTTTCTCGTTTTGCGTGCCTAGCACGGTTATTCGTGTTTATGTTTTCAAAAATGAGTTTGGCCACATACGACCCGAAAATAGTTGTTATTGATATTTTAATTAAAGTAGTGAAATTAGAGCTCGGTTTAGACACCCCGTTTGGCCGCGGGGCCCGTTTCCGTCTTTAATATACCGGAAACGACTAAATCGGGTAAAATTACCCAAATCATCCGAATTATTTTCGGATGATTTATTTTTACCTAACTAACTTAGTTTCATGAAAATAGTCCATTTTTAAGGTTTTTATACACCAGTCAGCTCGCTTAGGCGAACTTTACCGGTTTACACGTTTTAAGCTTTAAAGTTTGTTTTTAAGTTCCAATTAGCACAAATAAATATCCGTTTAGTCTCGAATCTTGAAATTTTGCACAAATCAGTTTTTGACAGTAAGGAATTTTATAAAAATATTTCCAGAATTAATTTTTATATTTAACATTTATTTATCTATTTTTAAACGTCATTTAAACACCAAATATGTCGAAAATACCAAATGACTTTAGAAAAATCCCAAATTTTTTTGAGATGACTCCTGCCATCCATATAGTTCCCAGTAATTTTTACAGAACCAAAAACTCATTTTTCATGCCATTTTCACCAAAACCGAGCTAGAAAACCCTAGAACTCGTTTTACCGAAAAGCCTACTTAGACTTCTCCAATGGACCTGAAATTTTGTGTGTGACTTTTATATGTTATAAAAAGATTATCTAAATTTTTCCAGAATTTCTCATGATGTTTAGCTATTTTTCACCATTTTTAGCCAAAACCGAGCATTAAATTCACCAAATATTCATCCTTTATCCAAAAATTACCAAAATTTCACAGATCTCATATTTTTATGTGTAGATTATCTCTGTGAAATTTCATGACTCAACTCTAAGTCTACCACAATCTGTCCAAATCTTACAAATCATACGAAAAACCGAACTACCTTGTGTTTCTAGCTTTTAGATCGCAAAGATCTTGCTTTCTAGCCTTTGCTAGCAACTAGATACAACACCTACAAGCACAACAACACCACACCAAGCAAGTTATACCCACAATCAAGCCATTTCTTTCATGGTTTCGGTTAAGACACCAAAACAAAGATTTTAACCGTAAAAATTCGTTTTTGACTCTTTTAAATCCTTTCTTGGACCAAGATCCCTTGTATAACTTGTATACATCACTTGATCACGCAAGAATCGGTTTCATCTCGGGTTTTCACCCATTTTTCACTTGAAACTTCATTCTCTTGCAAACAACTTAAGATCATGTAATCAAAACTATGAATCAACCATTAAAACCATGTTTTTACCTTATGATTCTTGTTAAAAATCAAGGGTTTGGATGAAGGTTGAAGAGTGTTGAGAGGATTTTGGTGTTGGGAGTTTAGAAAAAGGAAAATGTGATGTGTGTGTGCACCACATGGACCGATCGGTCCATGTATGGTGTGGGAGGGGGGCCCACATCTCCAACAATGGCCACACATTTGGATTGTGTAATCCGGATAACGTTGTGGATAATCTGGTTCAGTTCGTTTCTCGGTTAAACACTTAATTCGGCTTAAAACGAGGCTAAAACGGTCGTTTTTCGTCTTAAAAATAAAATTTATATAAAACTGATTTAGAATCTTTAAAAACTTAAACCGTGACATTTATTGACTCAACACATCATATTGTCGGTCATTGTGCATCTTTTTCGGCTTGATCGATCGTCTCTTGCTTGGTTTGATGTTAAAGGTTTCGTTTAACGTACCGATGTACTAATAAATCGAAATCCTTTTTCTGTGCTATAATTCACTTATCCCGAAGCCTTAATACTTCGTACACATCACTAAACATTATATATTTCGTCTATAACGAAATCCCCGATTCGTTCGGGTTTCAATAACCGTTCATCGATTAATCGTAATTTCAATATGACTAGCTGTACATTCGAGTATAATTCGTACTGTGAATCTTATATACTCATATAAACACATTATAATTCATATATTCGGTATTAAATAACACGTAAATAGTATATTCCGGCTAGGGTATACCTGAATTTGCCGGAATCGTTACATCAACTTACAAACCTAGCCTAGTCAACAACTGGAAAAACGCATGTGGTCTCGCAATAAGCTGACACCTAAGGTTTTGGTCCAACTCAAAGGTGGTTAACCTACTGACTTTAGTGATCCAAGAAACACAAACCCTATTGGAATGCCTACCACAATCAATCAACACACAAAGTATTAACCAAAACATGCAATTAACGTCTACACGAAACTAATTCATGCAATAATCTACCACACGGGGCACATGCAGCCTGAGATACGTCTATGGCAGCAGGTATACACGGAATAATATAACTAAATATGAACTTTACAATAGAAAACCAATCAACCACTTGTTAAACACCCTAAACTAGTTAATTCAAACCGTTAAACATCAAACCTAGGCGATTCAAAAAAGTTTAGCCAACCACAATGAATGAACAACAGATAATAATCATAATTAAGTTAAAAGTATCCATTAAAAACTGATTGGAAATTGTTTCAAAGTCTAAAACTCAAAAACGAACTCACATACATTAAAATAGGCAAAACCGACAACCGGTTGATGAAATTCCGAACCGACTGCTTCTCCTCTTTGTAAACTCGTATGAAACTGATGTGGAACGGCTGGAATGATGTATTTCTCATTCATAGGGTTTTAGGATTTAAATAGATTACTTAAACTTGTTTAACAAGCCAAACTAGGTCCAAAACAAGCCCACAAAATACAAAATAATCGTGGTCAACGAAGTCAAAGGTCTGCGCAGCCCCTAGGGTGCTGCACTACGTGACCACCAAAGCCTAGGTGGCCGCACGGCGTGGCCAGGTCACTTGGCTGGTTTTCCTTTTTCTGATTCGCTTATCTTCAAACGCGCATACCGGCTTCATCCGAATCCCGTTTGAGCTGGTTTCTTCTTCCTTAAAATCATTTTTAGCTCTCTTCAACATGGGACCTATCACATACACAAATTTGTAAATTCACGCAAAAACAAATGATATTTGTTAATGTTTAAGCGCAAAACGACATAGAAACTAGCAAGGAATAATGTGTATTTCACAAAACCGAATAAAAACTGAGAAATCGAAACCGAACAGATACTGAAACCAACCGAAATGAAAAAAAGCAAAATCGAACCGGAAAAAAACCAAAAAATCAAGCCTGAACCGATACAAAACCGGTTTTTTTAGAAAAAAATGAATGAGGATGACGGGGGAAACATTTTAGATTTTTTACATTTTGCGCTTTTTATTTATATTTTGAGTTATTATTTTTTTATTAAATTTTTTGAATTTTTTTAGGGGTTTTTAAAACCCTTTGTATTTTAGCCTTCACTTGGGTCAAGATGGGTTAACTTTACCCATTTTGACCCATACACATTCTAACCCTTTATTTTAAAAATCCATCTTGACTCATACCCATTCTGACCCATACCAATTCTAACCATCATCCAAATCTAACCAAACCCACTCAAATTGCCACCTCTACCTAGCACTAAGTTTAAAGATCAAAGCCCCATCGGGTTTTAACATTCTTTGATAGTTTATGTTTTTTTATCTTGTTAAACCTGAAAGCCGGCCCGAACATGAAATGAACACAAGTGATGAAGAGAAACCCCTATATAAAAACACAAACACAGAATACATGACTAGTCCCCTTTATTTCACCATTGTGCTGAAAAACATAACTGAAGCCCTATTTTCTCTAACAATTATGAACCACTCCTAACAATTTAATCAATCCATGATATAAAATTCACATAAAAACATTTTACATGCAATTTGCAGATCAGAGAACAAAGAACGAGCCAAACGGTTCATCAGTTTCTGAAATAAAATTCGTGCTGTTGGAGAAAAAATATTACCTGAGATGGGATCAAGTGAGCAGATGTGCTCAGCACGCAGTAGTGTAACATTCTACTTTCGATGATAATAATAAAATAAATTTCGTTTATTTGATTATGCGTTATTATCTAGTTTAGATAAATAAAACATTAGAGGGTGGGCTTGGGTATTTAAAAGATGGAATAAGGGATGGAATGGGCCTTAGGTCCATGGGCTTAAGGGAGTATAAATACCACTTAAACCTTAATCCTTTTCGTTTTTATACATCTACGCCATAGCCTACACCTTCAAAAACACACACAAACACCCCCTATATCCCGAGCCAAGATCCGAAGGTGAAAACCCGAGCTTGTTGTCGTAACAAGCCAAACCGACATCAAGACTAGATCGTGTTCATATATCGACTCGTTTAAAGGAATGTTTTACAACGAAACACTTATTTGGCTCGTTTAGGATCCCTAGACCTGTACACATGATAAAGAATAATCAAGCACCATGATTCTCGTTAAAATTCGTTAACATCTTATAGGGTAATAGATAGTAAGAAGAACTGTATATGAATATCAATCAATCGCACCATTTAAATGTGATGTAAGTGTTTGGATTATTAGGGTTTGTAGGCGCTGGTCATACGAATCCAATGATACCAAACTTGTGTTATTTCGTTGAAATTATAAGGCTAATTGCAAATCTGTTGTAGGTTGACTGTTTAGTGTTCTTGACGATTTTGACTTTGACCCTTGAGTCAAAGTTTTGGATAGAACTGATGCTCATTCGTTAAGTTGAACGAGTCGCTGGTCATTCGTTAGATATCCTTAACGAATGAGATACATTTGTATGTTCCGGTAATGAATGAGCCTTCCATTCGTCCTAAAGGGATCTTACATTCGTTATCAATTCATTCGTCATAAGGAGACAACGAATCAATCATTCGTTATAGGTACATTTGTGTACTCTTGTAACGAATGATCCCTCATTCGTCTTATAGAAAGCACGAATGGCCTTAGTCATTCGTTACCCTTTCATTCGTCTCAAATCAGACCATTCGTTATAACGAATGGAACCATTCGTCATAACGAATGGGATAGCGAATGAGGCTTAACCAGAGACCATTCTTTATAACGAATGAGATAGCGAATAAAGTAATAATTTAAGAATTTTAATGCAAATTTTGTTAAGGACTAGTAACAGAAATAAAATTTTTCCAAACTGACCTGGGGCTCTGCCCTTTGGACTCTGCTAGGGGCTGCCGCCCCTAGAACCTTGCTGCCTGGGGCTCTGCTCCCGGACCCCCGTTCGTTGAGGGGATACAATAACTTAGAAGTATGATATAATTAGAAACAGTAATTGATAAGATATATGTTTAACAGTTAGCCGTGCACGGCTATAGAAAGGGATTACCATTAACTCCGAACATTACCGCATTCAGGTGAGTTTCTAGCCCCACTTCCTTGTTATGTTTTCGGGGTTGTGTGCATACTCAATGTGAACTTTAATACACTTACCTTAAATGGTAAGTGTATGCTATAATGATTGATGTGATAGACTGTATGAATGTTATGAATAAATGCTTGTCGGTGCGTGAACGATCTTCGGATATTGCACGTATCGACATCGAAAGTAGTTTGTAGTATGCCTAGTATGAAATGAGTATGTACAAAAGTATGATTATATAAAGAAAGGTATGTACGGTTATAGGACGGATGAAAGGTATGGTTTAAAAGGGAACAGACCCTAATAATATCTGCGAATGTAGGGAACAGACCCTAATAATATCCGCAAGGGTTACAGGGCGGAATGCTCTTTAAAACATATATGTATGAATGAAAGTATTTATGTATGTAAATATGAAGGAAAGAATGAAAGTACGTATGTATGTAAGTATATAAGGAAATATGAAGGTACGTATCTTCGGATATGATCTATGTAAGCATGTGAATATATGTATGTTGCCTGATTAACTAGAACTCACTCAGCGTAGCTGACTTTTAGTATGCACGTAGGTGAATAGGTTGAGACAGCTCGCTTGATATGGACACATGGCATTGGAACGAAGATACTAACATCTCAAGAAAAATGTTATTGATTTATTTTGATAAGACAAGATTTTAAATGTTATGTAATATATATATATATATGTGTGTGTGTGTGTGTGTGTTTGAAGTTTATTATTCCGCGAAAAATTTTAACTATGATATTTAAAACTGTGTTTATGAGTAAATTCAACGTCCAATGTAGGGACCCGGGATCAGGGCCTTACAAGTAGATTGGGCAACGACATCGCAGCAGTCATGATTTGGGAAGGAGGAATGGAGCGACGATGTCGGGTTTGAGGGTTGGGAGGGATGAACGTTGTATTAGGTTGGGGGAGGGATGAACGTTGTATTAGGTTGGGGTTATTACGGTCTCATTCTCATTCAGCGATGTTTTGTATATGAGCGAATAAGAGATGAATGGAGCCATTAAAAGGATGTATTTTACTCAACCAAACACAATGAATCTGAGCGATTCAGATCCTACATCTAAATGGTCTCATTCAGACCTCTTCCAAACAGCCCCTTAGTGAATTCCACCATCTCAGTCTTAAGTGTGTAGTTTTTATTAAGGACTTAATCATACTTATTTGTGACTAATGGTGATCAATCATGTATTAATGGATATATTTGTGACATGTAGCATCAATGATGAACCTAAACTTTTTCATGTCATATTAGACTAATTTTTTTTTTTATATAAAAACTAACCAAAGACTATCATGGTTCGTTACTCTACTTGCCCTAACTAGTTAAGGTGAATAGAATGGTGTATCATATTCACGTTAACTTGTTACGACATGTAGGATCTTAAAAACAATGATACACGTATATTCGTATGTACTTGTACATTACGTAACTGGAGATTAAATGAAATTATACACGTCTTATGAAACCATAATGAAATATAAGAATTTTGGTTTTTTTACTTTTTAAATTTTTTGTTATTTTTTGTTTTATAATTTTTTTAAATCTTTTTTTGAGATGTTTTTAGTGGTCCAATATGGTTCTCAAAGTTCTAAATTTTCAAAGGTTTTTCTTAGGATCCTTACTGTTGGGTGTAGATTTTTTATCCACAGGATGAGCTACGATTCTAGGATTCTGAGTTATCCAGTCAAGGCTAATATTCTGATGATGATATTTGACTAATTCAATTGTCCTATATTACTTATACTTGTTTTGCAGATAAGATCACATGCTAATATGCTAATTTGAACGTGGACTTACAATGACTAATGCTTGGACTTCGTCAATTGGAACGTGGGCAAGCAACGGATTATGGAAGAAATAGTCTAGGGTTTCCGGATTATTCGGGATAACAGTTGTAACTTTCTTCTTATATAAACGAGCTGATAATATCATTAGAACACACACTATCACTTACCTAGCTACTAGCATACATTGTAACACATAGTTTACGATCACTTATCAGCTCCACCACTTGTAACCACCATTTTATTAATAAAAGTGACGGTGATAGTTTTCACCGTCCGGGGGTTTTTTGTGCCGGAGATTATAATAATCACGTACCAATTCGACCAAAGATTACGTTGTTAATCTTCGACCGAAGCAATTCGACCAAAGATTACGTTGTTAATTTTTGATCGAGACAAGATTATCATAATCAAGGGTTTTTTCCCTCGTAATCACATCATTGTGTTCAATCATTTTACCATTAAGCACCCCACCTCACGCACTAATTTGCTCAAAAGTTAGTTTGCTAATTTTTAACCGAAACAATTTGGCGCCCACCGTGAGGAAGTCGGTGCTTTGATCATTATCAACCCTCAAACTAAACCCTAGTCTCAACATCCACAACATGTCTTCCCAACCGAAGATTGTTTCTTCTTCTATCGCAGCTTCGGATTCCACTGTGAGGCCTTCTATGCCTCCTCCTCCTGCTGGTTCTATCCCGAAGAAACCGGACAACACTCAGAAGAAACCTGCTACTCCCGTGTTCTCGGGATCAAGGCCATCTCCCCAAGATCCCGTTATGGTATCTGTTAGGTGCGGATTTTTATCCTCGGAATTGAGCCTCATTTAGGGATAACGACTTAATCTGCTATTCTGAGGAAGGTACGTTGACTAATTCAATTTTCCTATATTATTCTTGTTTGTTTTGCAGATAAGAACACGTGGTAAATGTGATTATAAGAACATAGACTGCAACGGATATTATCTGGACTTCGTCAAATTCGAAAGTGGGCAACTAACGGATTATAGAAGAATTAGTCTAGGGTTTCCGGTTATTTCGAGATAATAGTTGTAGTCTTTTCTTATATAAATGAGCTGATAATATCATTAGAACACACACTTTCATGACTTAGCTTACTAGCAAACACTGTAACACATAGCTTACGATCACTTATCAGCTCCACCACTTGTAATCACCACTTTTTACTATTAATAATATTGACGGTGATAGTTTTCACCGTCCGGGGGTTTTTTGTGTCGGAGATTATTACAATCAAGTACTAATTCGATGGATCGCAGGAACAAAGACCAACCAGATGCTGGTGAAGGAACTTGAAGATATCAGAAAAGCCAAGAAGCCGACGGAAGAATTCACGTCATTAATCCCGAGATCTCTGGATTTCACTCCTCCAGGATCTTCAGGATTGGTGCGTCCGGAGTCAACCACGGCGTACAGCCCTGGATCCTCGCTCTTCCAACACTCAGGGTCTGCGGGATTATACTCATCTGGATCCCAAGGATACTTTCATGCATCCTTTGCTGGGCTGTTTCAACATGCAGGATCCTCAGGATTGTCGCAGGAGGGAGGATCCTCAGGTCCTTATCAGCAGGCGTTATCCTCAGGATTGTCACAGCAAGGAGGACCCATGGGATCGTTCCAGCAGTCGGGATCCTCAGGATTGTCGCAGCAGGGAGGATCCTCAGGTCCTTATCAGCAGGTGGTATCCTTAGGATTTCCGCAACAAGCAGGATTCTCAGGAGTGCCTCCATCAGGGTCCTTCAATCCTCAACAACCATTTGCTCAGACTCAGCAGTTTGCAGGGTCCTCTGAGATGCACCAGGGAGACTTCATCCCGATGCAGGCTAACACTTCGGTCACTCCATTTATCACTCCAGGAAATACTATGTTTGGGAATGCCAGCTACAACACCCAAACCATTCCTCAGAATATCAATCAGGGTAACACTTTCAATACAATTCCTTTTAATGCAAAACAAGGATTTTTGCAGGATGCAGGCATAAGTTCAAGTTTAGCCCGAGAATTACAGAAGCTTAAGGACATAATATCAAATGTTCCTGGTGTTACCCGTCCTATAGCTGAGTTCCCAGTGATAGTCACAGAATATCCTGATTTGTGCCATCAATTGGTGACCTACAGATCCCAAAACGGTTTCAAACCCCAAATATGAAACTGTACGATGGTTCAACGGATCCTGGGGAACACCTCGCACAGTATAGAGAGCGTATGGAGATCAACCCAATCCCTATGGAAATCAAGGAAGCATGTCTTTGCAAGGGATTTAGGTCTACCTTGACCGGAGTAGCCATGAAATGGCTACTGAGTATTCCTCCTAATACTATCACTTCTTTTCCTCATTTAATTAACTTGTTCAATACCCAGTTTTCTTGCAGTAGAACGTTTGAGAAAATGACAGGTGATCTTTACAGGGTTACCCAGAATCATAGGGAATCCTTGAGAGATTTTTTTACCAGGTTTAGCAAGGAGTCACTGGAAATTCCAAATCTAAACTCGGCTTCGGCAGTGGAACCTCTTAAGTTGGGGTTAGAAAAAGGCTCCTCTTTCTATGATGATCTTGTTATGACTCCATGCAGGTCATTAGACGAAGCAAGAAGCAGAGCTCTGAGGTTTATCAGGCTAGAAGTTGATAAGAAAAACTATAAGATCGGTATCCCGAAGTACGATCAGACGAACAGGAAGGCCGAATCTCCAGGAAAATCATATCAGTCAAAGCCTTACTACAAGCCTGATAACCCCAGGATCAATGCAGTAGATAATGAGGATGATGAAGAATATCCTAAACTTTCTGAATATTGTTTTTCTGTTGATATTGGTGAATTAATGTGTGCCATGCAGGATTTAGGTGAAAAAGCCAGGTGTCCAAAGAAGACGGAAAGACAAGGAGCCTACAGAGACAACTCAAAGTGGTGTGCCTTCCACGAAGACTTTGGGCACTTGACTGATGATTGCATCGCACTCAGAAGGGAGATTAGCTATCTTCTCAGCAAAGGCTACTTGAAAGAGCTACTTGGCCGGAAGAAGGGAAAGGAACAAAATCCTGAGAATATTCCTGAAAAGCCAACCTCCACCAACGGATGCAAAAACAATCATCTTCATATCCGGAGGATCCGACATCTGTGGAACCTCTTATTCTGCTGCAAAAAGAAATGCTGATAAGAAGAAGTTAGAAGTGGCTGACAGACCAACAAAGACATCCGTTCTCACTCAAACAAATACCATGACCTTCGATGAAAGTGATAGAGTCAACATTCAGGATCCCCACCATGATAGTTTGGTAATAACATTATATGTAGCTAACCATTATGTGCGCAGGATCCTCGTAGATGGTGGAAGCTCTGTCAACATTATTCAATTAGATGTGTTGAGAAAGATGAATAATCCTGAGGGTGAGATCGTTCCCAGTTCCTCATTATTGGTTGGATTCAGCGGAGAGACTAAGAGCACTATTGGGGAAATAAAACTCCCAGTATACGTTGAAGGGGTAAATAAAATAAGAAAAAATTGTGTTATTGACTGTTTGTCTTATTGCAATATTATATTAGGCAGGCCCTTGATACACGACATGAAAGCAGTCCCCTCCACCTATCACCAATGTGTGAAACTCCCAAGTCCGTGGGGAGTTATCAAAATCATCCGCGATCAACAAGATGCAAAGAATTGCTACACCTCTTCTATGAAATGTACTGCCAAACCCCAGCTGGCGTAGCCATTACAGAAGCCAGCGCGAAACGTAATGGAAGCCAGGGATTAATAAATTAAAGAAGTACTTCCTTATCCCAAGGATCCTGAAGTCAAAGTGCTGATGGGAACGAGCATTCCTGGGGATATTGAGTCAAAATTTCTCGATTTCCTCAAGTCGAGACTGTCAAAATTTGCATGGAAACATGAAGATATGACAGATATTTCCAAAGATATCATAACAAATAAACTTGGAATTGATAATTCTTTCAGGCCAATCCATCAAAAGAGAAGAATGTTTGCACCTGAGAGAAACATAGTTATCCAGGAAGAAGTTGAAAGACTTTTGAAGGCAAATATGATTAGGGAAGTCCAATATCCCCGATGGTTAGCAAATGTAGTAGTTGTGAAGAAAAAGAATGGAAAATGGAGAGTTTGTGTGGATTTCACAGACTTGAATAAGGCTTGTACCAAAGATCCATTCCCTCTACCACACATCGATTCAATGGTGGATGCCACTGCCGGCCACGAGATGCTGACATTTATGGATGCATCCTCAGGATTTCAGCAAATCTAAATGGAACCCTCAGATCAAGAAGACACAGCCTTCATGACTCCAACAGGTATTTATTGTTATATTGCTATGCCCTTTGGACTTAGAAATGCAGGTGCAACCTATCAGAGGTTAGTTAACATGATGTTCAAAGAGCAACTCGGGGACATAATGGAAGTTTTTATCGATGATATGGTGGTGAAGTCCAAGAAAGCTGAGGATCACCTCCAGGATCTCAAGACTGCATTTGATATCCTCGAACAATATAACATGAAACTAAAACCTGCAAAGTGCCATTTCGGAGTGAAGGCTGGAAAATTCTTGGGATATATGGTCACCAAAAGGGGGATAGAGGCGAGTCCAGAGCAGATACAAGCTATCCTGAATCTGAAATCCCCTGCATTAGTCAAGGACGTTCGAAGGCTAACTGGCATGATAGCGGCACTCAACAGATTCGTTTCCAAATCCTCAAAAAAGTGCAAAGAATTTTATGATATCCTTAGGAAAAAAAAAGGTTCGAGTGGACCAGTAAGCATGAGGAAGCTTTAATGTCCTTAAAAGCCTATCTCTCCTCTGCTCCTCTACTGGTAAAACCCGAAGAAGGTGAACCTCTATCTCTATATCTAGCTGTATCAAATAATGCTGTGAGTGCAGTTTTAGCTAAGGACCTCGAAGGTCAACAGCATCCCATCTATTATGTAAGTAAGAGTTTATTGGATGCTGAAACCAGGTATTCTTATCTTGAGAAATTAATTTTAGCACTTATTATGGCATCTACTAAACTTAGACATTATTTTAAAACTCATCATATGCCTATTAAGTTTATTTTAAGGAAACCAGAAATGTCAGGTAGGATGGCAAAATGGGCTGTAAAACTGAGTGCATATGATATAGCATATGAACCTAGAAATGCCATCAAATCCCAGGCATTAGCAGACTTTGTGGCTGATTTCACCAGTGAACGTAAAGAAGAAGCAGACTTGGAAGTCCAACAACTGGAAGAAACCAAAGATAAGTGGACTCTATACACTGATGGTGCTTCAAATGTTAGAGGAACAGGTCTCGGGATCCTGCTGAAATCGCCATAGGGGGACATTATACCTCAATCCATATCCTGCGGATTCCAAACCACAAACAATGAGGCAGAATATGAAGCTTTTATAGCAGGATTATAACTAGCAATCGACATGAAAATCAGGTTTATTCAAGTACATGTTGATTCATTATTATTAACTAATCATTTTAACGGTTCGTATACTGTTAGAGGAGAAAAACTAATGAAATATTTAGAGCTAGTAAAAAAACTAGAAAAATGTTTCCAAATATTTGATATTTCACAGGTACCTAGAGAAGAAAATGTTGAAGCAGATGCCCTAGCATGCTTAGCTTCATCCTTCAGAATACCGGAGGGTGTCAAGATTCCTATCATACATATCCTGAGCCCAGCAATAGAAGAACAAGGAGTCAATGAAATATCAGAGGACAGTGAAGATATGGGGATCGAGAATATTGAGGATAATGAAAATTCCTGGATTATCCCAATCAGGAGATATATTCAGGATGGAGTTATCCCCAAGGATGAAAACCCAAGAGATTTTCGCACAAAGGTAATCCCATATGATATAGTGAATGATATATTATATAGAAAATCTCTTGCAGGACCATATCTTAGGTGTTTAGAGAAGACGGAAGCTCAAGAAGTTCTTCAAGATATCCACGAAGGAGACTGTGGGAATCACACTGGGGGTAGAGCACTATTCTCCAAAATCCTGAGAACAGGATACATCTAGCCAACGATGAAGAGGGATGCTATGAATTATTCTCAGAAATGTGATGCATGCCAGAGACATAGCAACATTCTCCAGCAGCCAGCCGAACCATTGTATCCTATTATATCCCCTTGGCCTTTCATGAAGTGGGGTACGGATATCGTGGGAAAGCTACCAAGACCTCCGGGAGGAAAAGTCTTTATGCTGGCTATGACAGACTATTTCTCGAAGTGGATCGAGGCTGAATCTTTTGTTCAAGTCAGAGAGAAAGAAGTATCTCATTCATCAAGCGCAATATTCTGACAAGATTTGGAATCCCGACAGAGATAGTGTGTGACAATGTCTCGCAGTTCATTGGCAAGAGAACCACCAACTTCTGTGCCAGTTGGGGAATCAAAATGGTTACTTCAACACCTGTCCATCCTCAGGCTAACGGACAGGCCGAATCAAGCAACAAAATCATTATCAATAACCTGAAGAAAAAGTTGGGGTCTAAGAAAGGAAAGTGGGCCTAGGAAATACCTTTTGTTCTTTGGGCAGATAGGACCACTTCAAAGAATGCTACTGGTCAGACTCCTTTCTCATTGGTATTTGGAGCTGAAGAAGTTATCCCGACAGAGATGGTTATCCCTACAGCTAGAGTCATTCATCAAAATCCCGAAGATAACACTCAAAGTCTACTTGAAGATCTAGATGCAGTAGAAGAACTTAGGGATTTAGCAAAGATCAGAATGGCTTCTTATCAGCAAAAAATAGCTAAGTCCTACAACAAGAATATCAGGGTTCGTAGATTTCAAGAAAGGGATTTGGTTCTCCGAAAAGCCTTTTAGAATACTACAAATCCTGCAGATGGAAAACTCGCACCCAAATGGGAAGTTCCTTACCTGATTGAGTCAGAAGCGGGAAAGGGGGCATATAGATTGTCCACTTTGGATGGTGACTCACTACCAAGGGCTTGGAACGCTATCCACCTCAAAAAATATTTTATGTAAGACTTCTATCCCGAAGATAATTTCTATCCTGAGGTATGCAACAGTAATGTTAAACAACTAAGGTACGTATTCGAATTTACATTTTCATTCATTTTTCAATATTATTATTCTTTTATCATGGTACTGACTTAAGCATCGGAAGGGTGTTAGCAAGGCAAACACCCACCCCTCACTCAGAGTTAACTGTTTTGTAGCCTGAAGACATGTGGTATCCCCACATGGGATGATGTATATTGAGGCCTTGTCGCCAGTATATGTGGGTCTTGTCGCCAGTCTTCTTGGGCCTTGTCGCCAGTTTCTTCGGCCTTTGTCGCTAGTTAAGGTATTATTCAATGCCTTCAAAGGTTTAAGGGGTTTTCACTTCTTCTTAAGATCGCCTGTAGCGCACGTTTATTCGGCCGTAGTTTGAGAGACGGGGCCAGCACATGAAATATAGTGACTTGTTACCTCGTTATCCTCAGCTATTGGTTTGAATCTCAAGTTTATGGTAGACGTACAATTTCCAAAGGTTTAAGGGGTTTTCATCTCTTCTTATGGGCCTTGTCGCCAGTATATTCCTAAGGTTTAAGGGGTTTTCACCTCTTCTTAAGGGCCTTGTCGCCAGTTTATTCCTAAGGTTTAAGGGGTTTGTCGCCAGTTTATTCTTAAGAGCCTTGTCGCCAGTTTATTCCTAAGGTTTAAGGGGTTTTCACCTCTTCTAAGGGCCTTGTCGCCAGTATATTTAGGCCTTGTCGCCACATTATTGAGGCTTTGTCGCCAGAATTTATAAAATTATTTTCAGGATAATGTTGATATTACAATTTCATCGCTATATCCCCAAGATTAGAGGAGCATCCTAAACAATGGTCTTATTGCGAAAATAATATGGTCTAGACATTATCCAGGTTAACCGATATGCAATTCTGGTATGATTTCCTATTTTTGAATAATCTATCTTTCGTATTATCTACAAGATAAAGTTTATGACTTGGTATTGGTTTGTTGAATAAAACTTAACTATCACTAAGAAATTTTTCATTTCTAACAAACTTAAATTTTTCTCTAAACGGAAAAACGAAAAAGGATACCAATATAGGTTATAAAAAGTTATACTAACATTATAATGCAGGAAAAGATAGTCCGGGTTTCACTCAAAACAGAGCCCATCCACCCGAACTATCATAATTGTTTTAAAGCAGGAAATAAAAGACAGTTTGGGCTTCGTCCTGAACCAGGATCCCTCCACCCAAACCATTATCCTAAGCATACTACATTATCCTTACATAACCAAAATAAAAATTGTCCAAACAACCATCAAAAGCATATAAAAACCACTTGAAAACCAGGCCTAAACCTTATCACCTTCAACCTAGTCACCCTCCTTTTTCTCCGACTGCGTCACCTCACCAGCCTTGGTTTCCTTCACCTCTTCACTAGCACCAGCCTCCTTGACCACCTCAGAAGTGCCCGCCACATCTTCTTCCTCAATCTTCTCACCCCTCAGCATCTTCAGCTTCTTCCTCCAAGCCACAGAGTTCCAGGAATCCATCGTGTAGCCTTTCGCTTGAACTTCCTATGACATCTTGAGCATCGACTCCAGGATACTGGTGGCTTCACACTTCTTAGCCTCTTCAAGGAACTCAGTCTTCTCTAACTCAAATGAGGCTCTGAGATCCAAAATCTCTTTATCCTTCTTTTTGAGCAGCTTATCCTTGATGTCAGCAGCATGCAGAAGATCGGCAACCTTAGCCTCAGCATCTTTTTGAGCCAACTCAGCATCCTGGGATCTCCGACGGTAACCTTTAGGTTTATGTTATCCCCAAATTAACATAAGTTTTTCTGCAGTTTACTATTTTCAGGATAAACGAAAGTACTTGCTGTTCCAAGAAAATTGGCTAGAGCTTGCAGCTTCTCCACGGCGTCAGTAGTGCTCATATTGGCAAAGGGCTCTGTCTCGGCTGAAGTAGTTGCTTTCCTCTTCTTCTGTGCAGCGCTTTTCTGACTGGCCGTCGAAACTCTCACTATCGGAGAGGCTGTCTTGGAATGTTCTTGCTTTACAACGGTCCTATCCTCAATGAGGTCGTCCAGATCGACTAAGAAGAAAGAAGACTTTGGCTTCGGCATCCCTGTACAACAATTTATTAAGTTATTCCCGAGAAACTAAAATCCTAAGGATTTCATGAAAAACCCAAAAAACTTACTAGAAGACATGCTCTCAACAGACTTTGCAGCGGTTACACTTGTTTCTCCCGTTTCTTCTTCTAACCAGAAATCTCTATCCTCTGGCGGAATCTTGAACAACGCTTTGAGCCTTCTATTTGTATCCTTCCTATACTTTACCAAATCCTCAAACACAACTGCCAACAAAAAAAACCATATTAGCACAAAACATTTGCAAAAGAGATTCTATCCAAAAGATTTCCTACCCTTGTGAACCCATTTGATAGGAAAGTTCATTCCGTCGGGAATAGAGTCACGACGGAAAAAAAAGAATTTTTTCTTCCAATCAGGGTCACTAATGGACACCTTGGGAACTATGTAAAGACGGCTGGATTTGGATTGAAGGCAGTAGCGGAAAGATCCGTGTGTATGGAGGTTATAGGTGGCAGCTATCTCAGGTATACCAATTGACAACCCATGGGTTTTATTCAATCGATCTACGGTGGCCAAGACTCTCCACACCATTGGCATGACTTGCGAGTACTAGAACCCGGTGACGTCAAAAAACTCCTTGATAAGCGGGGAAAAAGGGTATGAAAGGCCGATTAAAAAGGGTAATAGAAAAAGCACACCCTGGTTTTGGAGGAGAAGTCAGCCTTGGCTTTAGAATCATAGGGTCTGATAATGGCTTCGGCGGGTAACAGGCCTGAATCTTTTAGAAATCTAATGTCAAGATCTCTAAAGAGACACTGGTCTTCATCGGTGGCCGGAATAAGAGCCTGGTCAACAAAATCGTCCGAGGTTGTGAAAGAGAAAGGATTGGGCACTCTAGGGATTATCTTCCTCATTCTCGCTCGGATCGGAAGAAAAATTTCAAAAAATTAAGAAGACAAGAGATAAGAACTAACCTGATTATGAACCGATGGAAGAGTATTATGATTTGGAAAAGTGGGAATGGTTTAATTATAACCTAAAGAAATGGTTATAGAGTCTCCTTGATCCACGTGCACGTCCTTTCAAATCGCAGAGATATTATTGATTTTAAAATTCAAAATTTTTACAGCTGTCACGCGGTAAAAATTGGGGGCAATTGCTGGGTGCGGATTTTTATCCTCGAAATTGAGCCTCATTTAGGGATAACGACTTAATCTGCTATTCTGAGGAATGTACGTTACTAATTCAATTGTCCTATATTATTCTTGTTTGTTTTGCAGATAAGAACACGTGGTAAATGTGATTATAAGAACATGGACTGCAACGGATATTATCTGGACTTCGTCAAATTCGAACGTGGGCAACTAACGGATTATAGAAGAATTAGTCTAGGGTTTCCGGTTATTTCGGGATAACAGTTGTAGTCTTTTCTTATACAAATGAGCTGATAATATCATTAGAACACACACTTTCACGACTTAGCTTACTAGTAAACACTGTAACACATAGCTTACGATCACTTATCAGCTCCACCACTTGTAATCACCACTTTTTACTATTAATAATATTGACGGTGATAGTTTTCACCGTCCGGGGGTTTTTGTGCCGGAGATTATTATAATCAAGTACTAATTCGACCAAAGATTATATTGTCAATCTTTGACCGGAGCAATTCGACCAAAGATTACATTGATAATTTTTGACCGAGACAAGATTATCATAATCAAGGGTTTTTTCCCTCGTGATCATATCTCAGTGTTCATTCATTTTACCATCAAGCACTCCACCTCACGCACTAATTTGATCAAAAGTTAGTTTGCTAATTTTTGACCGAAACAGTATCAAATAATGAACTTTTGTTTATATATAAGCGATTACAGGAACAGAAGCTTCGCCAAAACAAGACCAACCAGATGCTGGTGAAGGAACTGGAAGATATCAGAAAAGCCAAGAAGCCGGTGGAAGAATTCACACCATTAATCCCGAGATCTCTGGATTTCACTCCTCTAGGATCCTCAGGATTGGTGCGTCCAGAGTCAACCACGGTGTACAACCCCGGATCCTCACTCTTCCAACACTCTAGGTCTGCAGGACTTTACTCATCCGGATCCCAAGGATAATTGCATGCATCCTTTGCTGGGCCGTTTCAACATGTAGGATCCTCAGGATTGTCGCAGCAGGGAGGATCCTCAGGTCCTTATCAGCAGGTGGTATCCTTAGGATTTCCGCAACAGGCAGGATTCTCAGGAGTGCCTCCATCAGGGTTCTTCAATCCTCAGCAACCGTTTGCTCAGACTCAGCACTTTGCAGGGTCCTCCGAGATGCACCAGGGCGACTTTATCCCGATGCAGGCTAACACTTCGGCCACTCCATTTGTCACTCCAGGAAATACTATGTTTGGGAATACCAACTACAACACCCAAACCGTTCCTTAGAATATCAATCAGGGTAACACTTTCAATACAATTCCTTTTAATGCTAATCAAGGATTTTTGCAGGATGTAGGCATAAGTTCAAGTTTAGCCCGAGATTTACAGAAGCTTAAGGACATGATATCAAATGTTCCTGGTATTACCGGTCCTAGAGCTGAAGTTCCCACTGATAGTCACAGAATATTCCGATTTGTGCCATCAATTGGTGACGTACAGATCCCAAAACGGTTCCAAACCCCAAATATGAAACTGTATGATGGTTCAACGGATCCTGAGGAACACGTCGCACAGTATAGAGAGCATATGGAGATCAACCCAATCCCTATGGAAATCAAAGAAGCATGTCTTTGCAAGGGATTTGGGTCTACCTTGACCGGAGCAGCCATGAAATGGCTACTGAGTATTCCTCCTTGTTGAGACCCGTATCGATAACAATCAAAAGATCTTAGATCCGAATCTATACTATCAATACGTTTATAGATCTAGCTCATATTTAACCTTGATTTAATGTTATGTATGTGTAATAACGTTAATGTAAAGCTTGAGAGAGAGAGTAAATACTTTAAATCTTTTCTAAATAAGGTTAAATCTCACCAAAACTCTCTCTTTTACAAGTGAACAGTTTTTCACTATATATAGAAGGCGACCTGGTTTGTTAACATACCCTAGCAAACCAGCTTCCCCTTCGTTACATAATTTAACTTAACGAACCGCCCCCTGATTCGTTAACATCCCCTAACGAAACAGGAGGGAATACATAATAATGTCTTAGTTCGCTAACATCCCTAGCGAACTAGACTTAACCTTAACGAACTAGATTTAGTTCGCTAACATCCCTAGCGAACTAGACTTAAACTTAACGAACTAGTTCAAAATAAACATTAAATATTACATTAATCATCAAATATACATTAACGATAAATACAAAGACTCTAGACGCAAAACCGTGCACTAACAGACACCCCCTTGTCTTGAGCTCTTTGTCTTTAACTTATTTGAAGCGCTTTGACTGCCAGTCTCTGCAACTATGAATTCCATGTTAGTGACACACACGAACAACTCGTTGGAATTGCATAGCCAGGTCGTAATCTTCTTGGCGTTCAAACAAAATCTGCTTCCTGTATAGCACGTCGTTTTCTATCTCTGATAAATTAACCAACCACATCGGATCGATAATCTTGATGAGCTCGGTCTGCAGTCCTCGACCACAAACAATAACGTCCTCGCCAGTACGATTGTCATAGTACCAACGGTTGAAAGACAGATAAATATCTTGAGGCATTGTCTTCACAGGAACCTTTTTCATTGTCTTTGGCGGCTTCACTTTCAAGACAAGTTTCTTCCAGCCGGTCCTTGGATCAATCTCGTCAGTGTGCTTACGTCTTGGGACCCGGGGCTTGAAGAATTTGAAGCCATGATTGACCTCGAACAGTAAGTGTTGATGAAACCACTCAGCCGTTCGGTGATTCCCACGATTGATAAATGGACGTCTCGCGAGGGTACGTACATCCCAATGCGGTAGAGTTAAAACATCTATTATCATCTCTCGTAATACTGGACACCCTTTTCCCACTTGACTATACATACTTTAAGGTCTGAATCATAGAGCCAGGAGACAATATCACCATGTACCTTAGAAACAGTCTTGAAGGTAGTCACCTGATTCGCCTCAATCCAAGCAGCAGCAGTATCTTTTCTTTCTTGATCTACATACCGATAAGCACTTATAATCATTCCCACTTTTTGACGTTTGAACCATCTTTCAATGTCATCATCAGTCACTTCTTTGAGTGAGGGAACTGTTCGCTGCACAATCTTCTCCAGTTCATCCTCAGTCTCTTTAATTACGTCTTCATGAAATACCGGAGCGCCTTAATCAACGTTTGCGTGTTGATACAAGTCCGGGTACTCTTCAGCTGTCACGTCCTCCATCTCAATCTCCTCGTTCTCGTAAATAAAATCCGTATCCATAAATAACGGATCAACTTCCATTTCATCCTCATTGATCACTTCGACATCGGGCTCAGTCTCTAAAGCAGTCAACTGATCGTCATTCAGTCCAAGCAGAATCGAAATCTGCTCCCATGTCAAAGATCTAACCACAAACTCACCGACCTCTATCTCATCTCTGTTCACCACACTTCTAACCACTCCTGACCCATCAATAAATATCACCGTGTTAGCCTCAATCATTTCAATTGGCTTGGCAGCTGTTGGATCTTGATAGATAATTATCTGCTTGTTCGAATCATCACCGCCACTAACACCTGCACCATAGGATGAACCATGCGATTGTTTAGGCTCACCTCCTGCATCAGATTCTTCAAGATCATCATCGTAATTTTTGAGTTTCTTGATGGCATCTTCTTTACAAGTTAATTGTAAAATTAACTTTTCTTGTTCCTTTAATTTCACCCCCTGAGACTCAACAATCGTACGTAACGACTTAGTCTCCTTCTGACAGAAAGAAATATAACTCATCATTTTTCGTTGATTCTCCATGAGTCGTTCTTGAGTTTGTCGATCAGCTGCCATTTGATTTTCATATAAATGTAGTAGATTTAACAGCATTTCAGTTTGACGACCTGGTGGCAAGTTGTATACGGATGGATGAACAGGTTGAACAGGTCCTTGGGGTCGAGTAATCCTCATAAAAGATACACCACTAGACGGAGGTGGAGGAAGAGTAGTTGTCGGCAGAGGAGGAGGTCTCATTGATGTGGTGGAAGATATTGTAGAGAACACAACAGGAGGCCTCGGTATCTCGGTCAACGCCATTTGAGGAATAAGACCGAGCCTCTCATGTGACACCATCGTCGTTGTCAAGGTGAGCATCGGAGTGCTAGTAGTTAGCGGCACCGCCGAGCTTTGAGTAGTTGATTGACGTGGTGGTGGAGTTCCAATAATTACCCCAGCCCCAGCAGACACAAGGGGCTTCTTTGATGGTTTACCAGTAGCTACAGCTTTCCCCTTTCATTTTCTTTCTAGCTGAGCTTTCATGGTGGCAGCTAGGGCAGCATCGAGTGCATCTTGTTGTTCTTTCAGAGCTCGTTCACTAGCTCCACCATCACCATTATTATCATCATTGTCACGATCATCATCTCCACCATCATTGTTCCCACCTTCTCCCCCTTCACGCTCGGAGTCCGAATCATCATGGATCCAGCGCTCATTAGGAGGAAATACGTAATCCGGATTGATTATATGACCAATCATCCGTTTATCCTGTGGCTTGTCTTTTCGATATATTAACATACGATGCACTGTTTCAACTTTCATATGTTCCATATCAAGAACATCGTTCACCAACGATCGATCAATCACCAAATTCGGTATCAGATCCTGAATAATTAGTTGTAAAAAGCGTGGATACATTAAGAACTTCTTTGACGGTAGAGTTTGCTGAACTTGCTCTTTCAGATGATCAAGATGAGTTCTGAATAGTTGAAGGGCTTGTTCAGGATTAGAGCAACAAATGCTGATTGCAAACTTAGTCTACACTCATCAAAACCACCGCGACGTCCACTCATACAATGAAGTAAAACATGCAGCAGATACTTGTATGGTGGACACAACCCATTCTTGTTCAACATAGATCTACGAATATCACCTCCATAATTCAAGCGTGTGAATAACCCCTAACCAATGTCCTGTCAAATTCACTCGGGTAATCATCATTATCGTTAAATTGAAGTACCCGACGAATGACCTCAACATCAATCGTGATAGGAATCTGATTAATTGTAGCTCGAACCCAATTATTTTCCTCAACGAATTCTGCCATGTTCCAAAACTGCCTGATTATACTAAGATACACTTTAGGTTTAACAGTGATTGCAAAATGTATCTTCGAACATCGTAAGAAAGTCAACATAGCTCCGAACGTTCTCAAATCAGTCACGTCTTGATCAACATAAGCACAGATGTTGTGCTTCTTATCAAACGGTAATAAAATCATCTCAGCTTGTTGATCTTGTTGTTGTGGTTGTCCTTGTGGAGGTTGATCCTGTGGCGGTTGAGTTTGTTGTTCTTGATCAGCCATGTTTTACTGTATAAATAAAACGAATATGAGAATGGATATCACAATGTATAATCAAAAGATATGTGTATTAAACGATTTAAATCCTTTAATTAACTTAAATGAATATTAATGAATTAAATTAAAAGTTATAAAAATTTTAAAGTTTTTTTTTAAATGTCATTCGTTAAGAATCACACTGATTCGTTATACCAAGATAACGAATCAGGCGATTCGCTATCAAGTAAATATCTTAACGAACTAAACCTAGCGAATCACTAATTAATTTTAACGAACTAAACTCTAGTTCGTTATATTTTAAGCGAATCAAAATCTGATTCGTGTGACATTTTATTCGCTAAGCTAGTTCATGTAAAATCTTAACGAATTGGACACGAAACAGTTCCAGTTCGCTAAGACTAACGAATGGTCATAAATAAGACTTATTCTTTGACTTCACAAAGTTAAAGTCAAAATTAGAATGAACAACAATAGTCAACATGGTAAACCCAGACACAATTGGACCATAACTATCGTTGAAACATCAGGATAATCAGCTCGTTGAGCTCGGATCACACTAGTAAGCTTAGGTGTATGAGATTGAGACTCAATACCTAGATGTACTAAGGATTAAACGAACCAACAGTAAACACCAATAACACGAAACAATAATTAACCCGGCAAACTACAATCAAATTAAGATTTAAGTCCACCAAGGGTATCGGAAAGTGATTCTGAACATAATGACATCAAAATCATACAATTATGAACATAAATTATACACAAATGAGTTTCAAAAGTTCAAAACCCTTAAACCCCTAAAATTTCATAATTCAGCAGTCAACACATGGCCATTTTTGACGAAAATGATATCGCCAAGAACAGTTATACCTTAGAAACTCAAATAGATCTTTGAAGTATCCAAACTAAAAGGTCGAAAATTCAGAGAGAATTTGAATCGGTTTCTTAAAGATGAAGAAAGAAGACAAACAGTGGAATACTATTCGTTTTCTTGTCTTATATATCAGTGCACAAAACCCTAGGTACACTTGTACGAATCAGACGATTCGTGTAATTTAAAGTTAACGAATTAGCCCATTCGCTAACTCATTCGTTACCTTATGTTGTCGAATCGCTACGTGATTCGTTAAATTAAAGGTAGAGAATCAAGACAAGATTCGTGTCATGATTCGTTAAATATGTATAACGAAGGGATGATTCGTTACAGAGTGCGGAAGTGAATTAGGTTAGCGAACCAGAAGCTAGTTCGCTATGAATCACCTAGTTCGTTATCCATACATAATGAATTGTATTTTAGCAAATTAAACTCTTTTATTTAATTTTAAATTAAATAATAAATTGAATAAATTAAATAATTAAATAAAGAATTAAATAAATAAATTAAATTATCGAGAAATCCTTTTATCCCGACAACCAGATACGTTAAAAAAATGTTTCAGATTTCCGAAACATAACTTAAAATTTATTTAAGTATTTTGTATAAAGAAGACGAAAACATTTTTGGTATTATGTAAATATTTAAAGAATTAAAGAATGTATTTACGGAAGAATATCCAATCCTTTAAAATAGACCATCTTTTTGTGTTTTTCAATGATTTTATCAAAAGCAGTACATATTTTTTGTATTTTTGTTGAGTTTGAGCAGAGAATCATTTGACCAAATTGTCCTTCCATCACAGTTTTATATTTCAGCGATATTATGACTGGCGATAAGTCGGTCATTGGTATTGTTGTCCACATAAATCTAATAACACACATTCAAGTATTTTTGTGATATGATTAAAATTGTTCAATTAAAGCACAGAATATCATAAACTATCAGCCTCTAATCTAGGTTCAAGCTTAATTTGATTTTTGCCAAATCACCCCAATTTGACTTAAACTATTATATTGTTGATCAAAATTTTGATACCAATTGTAGAAATTTTGAGCAATGCATCAAGTTTCCTTTACTGTGAGTGAGTATGCACGAGTCCATCTGTCGGCTTACATACATAGTATCCCCTGGGGTCCGTTTCTTAATGGTATTAAGACGCACGCAAGGGAGGAACAATTGTATGACTAACAGCGGATTTTGATCAAGTCAGTAATTTAAATTGTACGAAGTACAGCTGTGATCAAGTTTAATGACTTTGGGTTTGCTCTAGAAGGCGAGTGAAATATTCATGCTTATGAATATCCAGATGGTTAAGCCGCATAAAGACTCACAGTGTCCAGAATCTTAACGCTTGTTATTTGCTTATTTTGTTTTTGGGTGATCAACAAAAATAAGGCTTGAGTATGACTGGTTATTACATTTCTGCCATCCTCACCGAGACTTTTGCTAGAGACTAACACCCCTTTCAATTTGGCGTATCTTTATGTTTATATCACATACTTTACTCTACTGGGTTGTTTTAAGACCTACCAATGCACTAATGCAATTAAGCACACAGTCTTTTAAGCTTACTTTTTGCTGAATCTGGGGTCAAGATAATCAATGTACTATCATGTTCTATTTTTGCTTCAAAAACTCAAAATTTTGAGGAGTATAAAATAAAGAAAAGATAAATTTAATCGCCTCAGTTAACTTAAGTTAATAAATAAATGGCTAATCATCAATTCACGAGTGAATTATAGGACCAAGACATGCAAGCATGCTTCATAAACTTAAATAACCGACGTAATTTTCAGCGAGAAAATAATCTAAAAACGCCTGCAAAAAAATTTTTGGTTTTTTTTTCTGTACTAACTTTAAAAACACAATATTTTTGTCTTTTTCAATTTTCTTATAAACAAAATAAACTTCCCAATCTTTTTGGATTTTCGGATTTTCTGTACAAAACATAAATCACATTCTTTTTGGTTTTTCAAAATTTTAAAATGTTTTTGATTTTTCTAAATATTTAAAGAAAAAACATTAAAGAACAGAAATCACAATATTTTTGAATTTTGAAAATTTTAATGTTTTTGGATTTTATCTATACAAACGAAAACACACTCATTTAGTATTTTTCTAGATTTTCACCCCCTAAAACCAAAATAAATTTGAAAAGAAAGAAATGACAGAGAATAAAGATAGTCATCCTTGTTTAAGGATATCAGCGAGGGTTTTCAATCCGTTTAAATCAAGCAAAAATTTAAAACGTGTTTTGTTAAAAGCTTTAGTAAACAGATCGGCTTTCTGAAAATCAGTATGTACTTTCTCAAGATCGATTAATTTCTTTTCATAGCAATCCCGTATAAAATGATATCGAATTTCGATATGTTTCGTTTTAGAATGTTGTACGGGATTCTTGGTGATACTAATAGCAGCAGAATTATCAATCAAGATGGGAGTAGTAAGAAACTTCAAACCGTAGTCGCGAAGATGTTGTTGTATCCACAAAACCTGGGAACAGCAACTCGAGGCTGCAACATACTCAGCTTCGGCGGTTGAAGTGGAGACCGTTGTCTGCTTCTTACACTGCCAGGAAACAAGCCGGTTTCCTAAAAATTGACATCCTGCAGTCGTTGATTTGAAATTGATCTTGCATCCTCCATAGTCTGAGTTTGAGTAGGCGGTAAGATCGAAAGTATTATCTTTGGGGTACCACAACCCGATGTCTGGATTTCCCCGTAGATATTGCAAAATACGCTTGACCGCTGCCAGGTGAGTCACTCGGGGACTAGCTTGGTACCTAGCACAAAGACAAACAGCAAACATAATATCAGGGAGAGAAGCCGTTAAGTACATTAAGGAACCGATCATGGCACGGAATAGGGTAGGATCAACGGAATCTTCCAATTCATCCGGTGATAAATTGTGTCCTACTGGAAGAGGATTAGAAGGGATTTTTCCGGCAGAAATCTTGAATCGGCTCAAGACGTCGTTCACATATTTGGTCTGGTGAATAAAAATTCCATGAGCAGACTGGTGAACCTGCAACCCTAAAAAGAAATTCATCTCTCCCATCGAGATCATCTCGAACTTTGCTTGCATGGACTTCTCGAACTCCTTACACAATGTGTCGTTTATAGACCCAAAATTAATATCGTCAACATAAATCTGGACTAGAAGAAGATCATCACCAACAGTTTTATGAAATAAAGTGCAGTCTACAGTTCCTCGTTTGAAACCATTATCAGTCAGATGGTCAGCGAGCGTGCCATACCAAGCTCTTGGGGCTTGATGTAGACCATACAGGGCCTTGTTTAATCGGTAAACATGGTCTGGATAATCAGGATCTTCAAAACCAAGTGGTTGTTGAACAAACACTTCCTCGTGTAATTCACCATTGAGAAAAGCACTTTTGACATCCATTTGATAGACCTTGATATTCTCATGAGCTGCATAAGCCAGGAAGATTCGAATCGACTCTAATCTTGCAACTGGAGCATATACCTCTGTGTAATCAATACCCTCTTGCTGATAAAAACCCTGAACCACTAGACGTGCTTTGTTTCTGATAATCACCCCTTGATCATCCTTCTTACACTTAAATACCCACTTAGTCGGAATGGCTTTCTTAACTCTAGCAGGTTTGTCTATTAAATCCCAAACACCCAATCGTGCAAACTGCTGTAATTCCTCTTGCATAGCTTCTACCCAAGAAGGATCTTCAAGTGCCTTATGAGCTGTAGGTGGCTCAACTTGAGATAGAAAGCAATTGAATTTAGCAACATTCACGATTCCCGAAGAATGTAAATTAGTGTAAGCACATAATATGTTATTGTCACTTGACGAAACAACTTGATGACGTGTACGAACGCCCACATCAAGTTCTCCAATGATATTTTCCTGTGGATGATATCCATGAATCCGAAGAGTGGGATTTCAGGAACAACAACATTATCAAATAAGTTAGTGTAATGTTCACCCAACTCGGGAGATGAAGCATTATCACTGTCAAGATCAATAACTTAAACTTCAGCTTGATCGTCATCAGAAGAAGTAGAAACATTATCAATAGCAACTGGAGAAACAACTGGAGATTCTTCAATTGGAGCATCTGTTTGAGCTTCAACTTCATTAGAACTTGAAAATCTTGGAATTGCCAAATGATCTTCAAAGTATACTCGAACCAGATCTTCATCGATGTGTTCAGTCGAAGGAGTAAAAGAATTAAATAAACTATCGTAGTCAAACATCCAGTCTGGACCTTTCCCTTGAGGAGGAGTTGTGTACTTTTGACAGTCCACGTGGTGCCATTCTTCAACACATCCAGATGTGAAATTAAAAACCCTTTTCTTTGGAGATGCATATCCCAAGAAATACCCTTCGATAGCTTTTTCTTCAAATTTACCCGAATCCTTCTTCAACATTGTACACGGACACCCAAATGGTTCCAGGTACTTTAAATTAGGTTTTCTATTATTTAAGATCTCATAGCTTGTCTTCTTGAGACGTTTCACTGTTAGAACTCGATTAAGCTTATAACAAGCTGTATTCACTGCCTCATTCCAAAATTGGACAGGAAGCTTTGAATCAGCGAGCATTGTGCGTGCAGCTTCAATCAGAGTTCTATTTTTCCTTTCAGCAACACCATTTTGTTGAGGTACATAAGGTGCACTATATTCTCGGTGAATTCCCTTTTGAATACAAAAGAAATCCAATATAGTGTTTTTGAATTCAGTACCATTATCACTTCGGATTCTCCTCACCTTTTGTTTGTACAGTGATTCGATCTTAGTAATAAGGTTTTGTACCAAAACCGGTGTTTGATCTTTTGAACTCATAAATAACACCCATGAATATCTTGAATAATCATCTATCACTACAAGACAATACCAGTCTCCAGAAATACTCGCACGATTCACTGGACCAAACAAATCCATATGAAGTCGTTCAAGAGGAGTATCAATGGAATTCAATAACTTAGAGGGATGTGTCATCTTCTTCTGCTTGCCCTTTTTGCATGCAACGCAGTGATCAGATAACTTAAAATTCTTTAACGAGACACCCTGAACTAAGTCATTTGCCATTAAATAATTCATCTTTCTGACATGTATGTGACCCATTCTACGATGCCATAGAATCGAGTCTTTCTCAGTTGCTTTAGAGACAAAACATGTTTTAATCGATGTTGATATCTTAGAATTCATATTTAAAACATAAATATCATTTGACCATGGTGATCGCATGACAACCATGTCCTCGGGAATAACGTAACCCGGTTTCAAGATAAGACACTCTTTGTCAGTAAATATCGTAGTGTACTTTTTATCACAAATCTGCGATACACTCAATAAGTTATGATCAACCGTGTCGCAATAATTCACTTTCTCAAACGTAATGTGACCATTTGAAACTTCACCCTCTTGTGTGATCATGCCCCCAGAATTCCCAGCAAACGCTACATAACCTCCTTGAATATTTCTTACGTTAGTTAATAGGTTGAGATTCCCAGTGATATGACGAGAACATCCGCTATCCATGATCCAGTTTTCACCAGAAATGGTCTTGGATGAACCCTACACACAAACAAAAGTGATTAGTTCAAAAAGGCAGCCCAGGCCTCAGTCTTGGGCACCTTTTGGTTTTCTCGTTGATCATTAACTTTAACAGATTTCAATTGTTGTTCAGCCACTTGCGAATAAGTTACCGGCTTCCTAGACTTTCGTCTTAAGTAAGCTGCTTGAACAATGTTTGAATTCTTGTTTTGACATATAGGTTCAGTTGGAATGAATTTTGGTTTCACTTGACCGTGTGTCTCATTGATATGAAGAACCTTCCGAGGATTCACATCAGAGAACAAAATATGAGTATCATCAGCATACGACACAGGTCGTTTCAGAATCTCCTTGACCACTGGAATTGGTTTTGATTTGTCCTTGATAAAAGGATGAAGATTCTGATAGTTCTGTTGACTACAATTCCTCACAACATGACCTTGTTGACCACAAAGAAAACAACTTCGCATGTCTACATGATGATGTTTAGAAGTAATTGGATTAAATGATGTCGATGATTGATGATGACTCACATTTTTAGTCATGCTCTTAGCAAATCAGATAAGTCAGATTTCTTCTTTAAATAAAAAACTAAATTAGAACAGTTCGAAAAGCTTTTCAGTGTATCTGTTCCAGTTGACTTCACAAAATTAATCTTTTTAGCTTGTTTTAAAAATTGTTTTGCCTTAGTCAATGGATCAGATTGAACTGAAGTTTTTGTTTGAGCATACACACGTTCAAGTTCTTGAATTTTTGAAGTTTCATTGACAAAAACACCCTCAATTAGTTCAGGTTTAATGATACTGATTGGAATGTCTTTTTCAGTGAACATTGTATCCATTCCCTTTAACTTAAAAACTCTAGCCGAAGAAGACTAGAACTCAGAGGATTAATGAAACGCATTAAGTCCTCGTCAGAAATCTTTGGTTTAACTGACTTCTTTGTCCTCACTGGTTTTGTTTTCACAGTTTCTTCCTTGTTCATTTGAGACTTGAATGAACCATACACAGCTTCCTCAAACTCTTGAGGTTCGCAAAGAATATGATTAGAACTAGGAATGTTCTTATTCTTGTGTATTATCTCAGGTTCAAACCCATCTTCAATAATCACTTTATCAACGTTTTCAACAAAGACCTTTTTACTTTTCACATGAGGTTTCGGAGGAGCAACTTGGGGTTTGACAATTTCAGGTTTAACCATTTTAGGTTTTTCATAAATCACAGATTCCTTTTGAATCAAATCTTCTTCTTTTCTTGCAAAAGGATTAATTTTATAATCATTATGAAAAGGTGGTGGAATTTCAACAAAACCAATACCTTTCTTGGAATCTTTTTGTTTCCCTGATACTTCAATAATTTCATTCAACAAAAACAATGAATTTCTAAATTTCCCCAATTTGTTTTTCAACTCAAGAACCTCATTCTCAAGCTCAGTTATCTTAGAACGATGTTTCAAGATTTCCTGAAACTTTTGATCATTAATGGTCATTTTCACAGATAACTCGGCTTTGAGATCGTGGTTACTTGTCGACAATGCTTCAATATTTTCTCGAGATCAACTTTGAGATTCAAGAGATTGTCGAAAAGTATCCTTAAGAGAAGCAATTTCTCTTATAAGATTATCATTTTGATTTTTCAATGCTTCTAACTTAGATTTGTTAGATTCACAGTCAACACATGATACTTTAACACATGAAGTAGTAGAAATAGAATTACTAACCTCATTGATCTTGGCCATGCAAGCAAACTTTGAATTAGAAGGCTTGTCGCAAGAGTCGTCAGAATCAGATCCAGTATCATTATCGGAAAATATCTCACTACCAGTAGCATCTTGACAATCTTCATGTAACCCAAACATAGCCAAATTTGCTTGAACATCATTTCATAGTAGCCGTTGTGACCACTCATTACCATCTGCTAACATTGCTTGTGTTGTAGAAGAAGATGGTTTCTTTTCAGCATCACTTCCTCGTGGTGAAGAAGCATTTTGACTTTGACCACGAGGTTCAGTGTATTCTTTCCTTGGTTTGTCACATTCCTTCGCGAAATGCCCAAATTCTTGACAATTATAACACTTTACTTTTAATTTGTCAAAACCCAACTTCTTGTTTAAAACTGGAAGATCTTTTCCAGTTCTCTGCAATAATCTTTTAACTTTATGAACGATCATCGCCATGTTCCATTTCAAATCCATGATTTCTAGATCATCTGGATTTATCTGATCATAGTCCTCATCTGTTAAATCACTTGTGGCAATTTTACTACTTACTAAGTTTTCATATGAAGACATAAAAGCCGTCAGAAAAGCAAAGTTTTGCTCAGCTTCCTTCATATTAACACTAGGTGATGTAGTAAATGGATTGGTACTTGTCGAACTTCCAGAACCACCCGAATTACCAGCAGAGTAAAAACAAACTTTTGGATCATTAAACACTGTTGATTCTTTTTCACTTGCCGCATGAGTAAGAAAAGCAGTGATTGGAGATATTGTTGAACTAAGAGGCATACTTCCACCATAGAAAGCTGGATCTTGATTTTCTTTGGAGGATTTTTGACACTTAAGATCATATTCTCTAGCTTCGATCTTTTGTAGAAATTCAAGTGCCGTCAAGTCTTCATTCAGAAAATAATCATTCTCTTTCAAAACCATTAGAAATGTTGAGTAGGAAATTGGAAGCACACTTTTAATAGTGTCAATTTTATCTCTTTCAGAAATTTCCATTTTCATCTTGTCCATTTCAGCAATTAAATGACTAAATCTTGTAGTCATCTCTTCAACTGTTTCTCCTTTCAATAAATTAAAGTTTCGAAACTGAAACTTGAGCATCACTTTCTTACTTTCAGCATTGTTTCCCATGCTTCTCATACGCAGATGTTGAAATAAAGACGCACATCTCTTGATACTACCAACTTGATGAAAGATATTTTCTAGTAATGCCATAGTCAAAGTAGAATATGCTTTTATCTCGATTTCTAAAGCTTTCTTCTCTTCTTGTGAGTATTGAGAAACTGCTTTAGGAGTATACCCAATAGTATCATCACCAATTATTGGTGCAACATAAACTTCATCAAGACAATATAAGCAGTCAGGATGAACAGATCCCAAATGTGCACGGAACCGAGGTTCCCACTTGGCAAAGTCACTGAACTTCATCAATCTCGGACATTTAGAATGTGAATCTATCTCGGTATCAATTTGCAACATCTGTTGCATCAACATGTTTTGAGACGCTAATGCATACATACCAGCCATCTTTGAAAATCGAATCAAATAATGAAATATCTTAACGAATTAGTGAAAAGCTATAGCGAACTGTGAACAGTTGTAGCGAACTGTGAACAGTTGTAGCGAATCAATCATTAATAAAATTAAGACTGATCAGTAACGAAGTATATTAACGAATGAGATGAGTGTTTTAACGAATCAAAAGTCAACTTAACGAGTCAACTTAACGAATCACAAATAAAGTTAACGAATCACCCAAATGGCGAAACAGATAACGAATGTGATGAAGGTTTAACGAATCACAAGTCAACTAAACGAATTGACCAAACGAATTGACCAAGTCAACTTAACGAATTGACCAAGTCAACTTAACGAATTGACCAAACGAATTGACCAAGTCAACTAAACGAATTGACCAAACGAATTGACCATGATTAGCTTAGCGAATCAGATGATAATCAATAACGAATCGCCAACATAAACTTAGCGAATCACTAAGGAATGCTTAACGAATCAGCTACAGTGGATTAACGAATCAACCTATAGCGAATCAGGTTGTTACAACCGTTTGTAACAAACTCTGACACCTTATGCCACGTGGCAAAGGTTGTTATGACACAAATCCCAAGAAGAACACGTGTCACACGAATCGGTTAATCTAGTTAACGAACTAGATAACACGAATCAATAATTCACACGAATTGGCTAACGAATAAGATAACGAATTAGCACTGTTGATAACGAATCACAGTGAAACATATAGCGAATCACCATGAAGAAGATAACGAATCACATTCTTCTTCAAATCTTCAAATCTTCAAACTCATTTCCAGAAATTATGAAGATTAAACCCAGAAATCCAACAATACCAAATCTGTAATACTACTTCGTTTCTCAACCAAATTGCACAAATAAACTACCAAAATACTTGTAAACCAAATCCGAATCCAATACACATTACCTCGTAACCGATTGACACCAATAACCAAACCAATTTGATCAAAAACAAATCCCTGTTTTCGGACTTAAACCAAAACCAAAACCAAAACACACAAATCCAATCCAAATCTCAATTCGTCCAATCCAAACCTCAACAATACCTTAACTAACACGAATTCAATCCAATTCGTCCATAATTCAATCAATTCAAACACCAATTGATTCAAAATCAAACACAAACTGAAAAACTTAATAATAATAACAATTAACACACCAAATCAAGTGTAACGAGCACCAACAGCTCTTATACCACTTGTTTAGACCCGTATCGATAACAATCAACAAATCTTAGATCCAAATCTATACTATCAATACGTTTATAGATCTAGCTCATAATTAACCTTGATTTAATGTTATGTATGTGTAATAACGTTAATGTAAAGCTTGAGAGAGAGTGTAAATACTTTAAATCTTTTCTAAATAAGGTTAAATCTCACCAAAACTCTCTCTTTTACAAGTGAACAGTTGTTCACTATATATAAAAGGCGACCTGGTTCGCTAACATACCCTAGCGAACCAGCTTCCCCTTCGTTACATAATTTAACTTAACGAACCGCCCCCTGATTCGTTAACATCCCCTAACGAAAAGGAGGGAATACATAATAATGTCTTAGTTCGCTAACATCCCTAGCGAACTAGACTTAACCTTAATGAACTAGACTTAGTTCGCTAAAATCCCTAGCGAACTAGACTTAAACTTAACGAACTAGTTCAAAATAAACATTAAATATTACATTAATCATCAAATATACATTAACGATAAATACAAAGACTCTAGACGCAAAACCGTGCACTAACACTCCTAATACTATCACTTCCTTTTCTCATTTAATTAACTTGTTCAATAACCAGCTTTCTTGTAGTAGAACATTTGAGAAAATGACAGGTGATCTTTACAGGGTTACCCAGAATCCTGGGGAATCCTTGAGAGATTTTTTTACCAGGTTTAGCAAGGAATCACTGGAAATTACAAATCTAAACCCGGCTTTGGCAGTGGAAGCTCTCAAGTTAGGGTTAGAAAAAGGCTCCTCTTTCTATGATGGTATTGTTATGACTCCATGCAGGTCATTAGACGAAGCAAGAAGCAGAGCTCTGAGGTTTATCAGGCTAGAAGATGACAAGAAAAACTATAAGATTGGTATCCCGAAATACGATCAGACGAACAAGAAGGCTGAATCCCTGGGAAAATCATATCGATCAAAGCCTTACTATAAGCCTAATAACCCAAGGATAAATGCAGTAGATGATGAGGATGATGAAGAATATCCTAAAATTTCAGAATATTGTTTTTCTGTTGATATTGGTGGATTAATGTGTGCCATTCAGGATTTAGGTGAGAAAGCCAGGTGTCCAAAGAAGACGGAAAAACAAGGAGCCTACAGAGACAAATCAAAGTGATGTGCCTTCCACGAAGACTTTGGGCACTTGACTGATGATTGCATTGCACTCAGAAGAGAGATTAGTTATCTTCTCAGTAAAGGCCACTTGAAAGAGCTACTTGGCCGGAAGAAGGGAAAGGAACAAAATCCTGAAAATACTCCTGAAAAGGCGACTCCTCCACCAACAGATGCAAGAACAATCATGTTCATATCCAGAGGATCTGAGATCTGTGGAACCTCTTATTCTGCTGCAAAAAGAAATGCTAATCAAAGGAAGTTAGAAGTGGCTGACAGACCAACAAAGAAATCCATTCTCACTCATGCAAAGACCATGACCTTCGATGAAAGCGAAAGAGTCGACATTCAGGATCCTCACCATGATAGTTTGGTAATAACATTATATGTGGCTAACCATTATGTGCACAGGATCCTCGTAGATGGTGGAAGCTCTGTCAATATTATTCAATTAGATGTGCTGAAAAAAATGAATATTCCTGAGGATGAGATCATTCCCAGTTCCTCAGTATTGGTTGGATTCAGCAGAGAAACTGAGAGCACTATTGGGGAAATAAAACTCCCAGTATACGTCGAAGGGTAAATAAAATACAAAAAATTTGTGTTATTGAATGTTTGTCTTGTTGCAATGTTATATTAGGCAGGCACTGGATACACGACATGAAAGCAGTCCCCTCCAACTATCACCAATGTGTGAAACTCCCAAGTCCGTGGGGAGTTATCAAAATCATCAGCGATCAAAAAGATGCAAAGAATTGCTACACCTCTTCTATGAAATGTACTGCCAAACCCCAGCAGGCATAGCAATTACAGAAGCCAGCACGAAACGTAATGGAGGCCAGGGAACAAGAAATCAAAGAAGTATTTCCTTATCCCGAGGATCCTGAAGTCAAAGTGCTGATGGGAACGAGCATTCCTGAGGATATTGAGTCGAAATTGCTCGATTTCCTCAAGCCGAGACTGTCAACATTTGCATGGAAACATGAATTTATGACAGGTATTTCCAAAGATATTATAACACATAAACTTGGAATTGATAATTCTTTCAGTCCAATCCATCAAAAGAGAAGAAAGTTTGCATCTGAAAGAAACATAATTATCCAAGAAGAAGTTGAAAGACTTTTGAAGGAAAATATGATTAGGGAAGTCCAGTATCCCCGATGGTTAGCAAATGTGGTGGTTGTGCAGAAAAAGAATGGAAAATGGAGAGTTTGTGTGGATTTCACAGACTTGAATAAGGCATGTCCTAAAGATCCATTCCCTTTACCACACATCGATTCAATGGTAGATGCTACAGCCGGCCATGAAATGCTGACATTTATGGACGCATCCTCAGGATTTCAGTAAATCCAAATGGAGCCCTCAAATACAGAAGACACAGCCTTCATGACTCCCACAGGTATTTATTGTTATATTGCTATGCCCTTTGGACTTAGAAATGCAGGTGCAACCTACCAGAGGTTAGTTAACATGATGTTCAAAGAGCAGCTGGGGGACACAATGGAAGTATATATTGATGATATGGTGGTGAAGTCCAAGAAAGCTGAGGGTCATCTCCAGGATCTCAAGACTGCATTCGATATCCTCGACAAATATAACATGAAGCTGAATCCTGCGAAGTGCCATTTCGGAGTGAAGGCTGGCAAATTCTTGGAATACATGGTCACCAAGAGGGGGATAGAGGCAAGTCCATAGCAGATACAAGCTATCCTGAATCTGAAATTCCCAGCATCAGTAAAGGATGTTCAAAGGCTAACTGGCAGAATTGCGGCACTCAACATATTCACATCCAAATCCTCAGAAAAGTGCAAAGAATTTACGATATCCTGAGGAATAATAAGAAGTTCGAATGGACCAGTAAGCATGAGGAAGCTTTGATGTCCTTAAAAGCTTATCTATCCTCTGCTCCTCTACTGGTAAAACCCAAAGAAGGTGAACCTCTATCTCTATATTTAGCTGTTTCAAAAAATGCTATGAGTGCAGTTTTAGCCAAGGATCTCGAAGGTCAACAGCATCCCATCTATTATGTAAGTAAAAGTCTATTGGATGCTGAAACCAGGTATTCTTATCTTGAGAATTTAATTTTAGCCCTTATTATGGCATCTACTAAACTTAGACATTATTTTGAAACTCATCCTATTCTTGTTAAAACTAATTACCCTATTAAGTCTGTTTTGAGAAAACCAGAAATGTCAGGTAGGATGGCAAAATGGGCTATAAAGCTGAGTGCATATGATATAGTATATGAACCCAGGACTGCCATCAAATCCCAGGAAATAGCAGACTTTGTGGCTAATTTCACCAGTGAACTTAAAGAAGAAGCAGACTTGGAAATCCAACAACTTGAAGAAACCAAAGATAAGTGGACTATATACACTAGTGGTGCTTCAAATGTTAGAGGAACAGGTCTCGGGATCCTGCTGAAATCGCCACAGGGGGGACATTATACCTTAATCCATATCCTGCGGATTCCAAGCCACAAACAATGAGGTAGAATATGAAGCCTTGATAGCAGGATTACAACTAGCAATCGACATGAAAATCAGGTTTATTCAAGTACATGTTGATTCATTATTATTAACCAATCACTTTAATGGTTCATATACTGTTTGAGGAGAAAAACTAATGAAATATTTAGAGCTAGTCAAAAAACTAGCAAAATGTTTCGAAATGTTTGAATTTCATAGGTACCTAGAGAAGAGAATGTTGAAGCAGATGCCCTAGCATACCTAGCTTCATCTTTCAGAATACCGGAAGGTGTCAAAATTCCTATCATACATATCCTGAGCCCGGCAATAGAAGAGCAAGATGTCAATGAAATATCAGAAGATGATGAAGATATGAGAGTCAAGAATCCTGAGGATAATAAAAATTCTTGGATTATCCCAATCAGGAGATATATTCAGGATGGAGTTATCCCCAAGGATGAAAACCCAAGAGCTTTCGCACAAAGGTAATCTCATATACTATAATGAACGATATATTATACAAAAAATCTCTTGCAGGACCATATCTTAGGTGCTTGGAGAAGGCAGAAGCTCAAGAAGTTCTCATGGATATCCATCAAGGAGACTGTGGGAATCACACTGGGGGCATAACACTATTCTCCAAGATCCTGAGAACAAGATATTTCTGGCCAACGATGAAGAGGGATGCTATGAATTATTCTCAGAAGTTTAATGCATGCCAAAGACATCGCAACATTTTGCACCAGCCAGCTGAACCGTTGTATCCTATTATATCCCCTTGGCCTTTCATGAAGTGGGGTATGGATATCGTGGGAAAGCTACCAAGAGCCCCAGGAGGAAAAGACTTTATGCTGGCAATGACAGATTATTTCTCAAAGTGGATTGAGGCTGAGACTTTTGTTCAAGTCAGAGAGAAAGAAGTTATCTCATTCGTCAAGCGCAATATTCTGACAAGATTTGGATACCCAGCAGAGATAGTGTGTGACAATGGCTCGCAGTTCATCGGCAAGACCACCACCAACTTCTGTGACAGTTGGGGAATCAAAATGATCACTTCAACACCTGTCCATCCTCAGGCTAACGGACAGGCCGAATCAAGTAACAAAATCATCATCAATAACCTGAAGATAAAGTTGGGGTATAAGAAAGGAAAGTGGGCCGATGAACTACCTTTTGATCTTTGGGCAGATAGGACCACTTCAAAGAATGCTACTGGTCAGACTCATTTCTCATTGGTATTTGGACCTGAAGCAGTTATCCCGACAGAGATGGTTATCCCTACAGCTAGAGTCAGTCATCAAAATCCCGAAGATAACATTCAAAGTCAACTTGAAGATCTAGATGTAGTAGAAGAACTCAGGGATTTAGCAAAGATCAGAATGGCCTCTTATCAGCAGAAAATAGCAAAGTCCTACAACAAGAATATCATGGTTCGTAGATTTCAAGAAGGGGATTTGGTTCTCCGAAAAGCCATTCAGAATACTACAAATCCTGCAGATGGAAAGCTTGTACTAAAATGGGAAGGTCCTTACTTGATTGAGTCAGAAGCAGGAAAGGGGGCATATAGATTGTCCACTTTGGATGGTGACTCACTGCCAAGGGCTTGGAACGCTATCCACCTCAAAAAATATTTTGTGTATGACTTCTATCCCGAAGATAATTGTTATCCTGAGGTATGCAACAGTAATGTTAAACAACTAAGGTATGTATTCGAATTTACATTTTTATTCATTTTTCAATATCCTTATTCTTTTATCATGGTACTGACTTAAGCATCGGTGGGGTGTTAGCAAGGCTAACACGCACCCCTCACTTAGAGTTGACTGTTTTGTAGCCTGAAGACATGTGGTATCCCCACATGGGATGAAGTATATTTGGGCCTTGTCGCCAGTCTTCTTGGGCCTTGTCGCCAGTTAAGGTATTATTCAATGCCTTCAAAGGTTTAAGGGGTTTTCACCTCTTCTTAAGATCGCCTGTAGCGCACGTTTATTCAGCCGTAGTTTGAGAGACGGGGCCAGCAAATGAAATATAGTGACTTGTTACCTCATTATCCTCATCTATTAGTTTGAATCTCAAGTTTATGGTAGACGTACCATTTCCTAAGGTTTAAGGGGTTTTCACCTCTTTTTAAGGGCCTTGCCGCCTGTTTATTTCTAAGGTTTAAGGGGTTTTCACCTCTTCTTAAGGGCCTTGTCGCCAGTTTATTCCTAAGGTTTAAGGGGTTTTCACCTCTTCTTAAGGGCCTTGTCATCAGTTTATTCCTAAGGATTAAGGGGTTTTCATCTCTTCTAAGGGCTTTGTCTCCAGTTTATTTAGGCCTTGTCGCCAGATTATTGAGGCCTTGTCGACAGAATTTATGAAATTATTTTCAGGATAATGTTGATATTGCAATCTCATCGCTATATCCCCAGGATTAGAAGAGCATCCTAAACAATGGTCTTATTGCAAAAATTAGATGGTGTAGACATTATCCAGGTTAATTGATATACGATTCCGGTATGATTTCCTAATTGTGAATATTCTATCTTTCGTATTATTTACAAGATAAAGTTTATTAGTTGGTATTGGTTTGTTGAATAAAACTTAAGCTATTACTAAGAAATTTTTCATTTCTAACAAACTTAACTTTTCTCTAAACAGAAAACGGGAAAGGATACGAATATAAGTCATAAAAAGTTATACTAATATTATCATGTAGGAAAAGATGATTCGGGTTTCACTCAAAACGGAGCCCATTCACCCGAACCATCATATTGTTCTAAAGCATGAAATAAAAGACGGTTTGGGCTTCGTCCTGAACCAGGATCCCTCCACCCAAACCATTATCCTAAGCATGTCATATTGTCCTTACACAACCAAAATAAAAATTGTTTTGACAACCATCACGAACACATTAACACAACCGGAACACCTGGTTCAAGCCTTGTCACCTTCACCATTATCATCCTCCTTCTTCTCCAACTTCGTCACCTCACCAGCCTTGGTTTCCTTCACCTCTTCACTAGCACCAGCATCCTTGATCACTTCAGAAGTACCTGCCACATCATCTTCTTCATACTTCTCCCCGCTTAGCATCTTCAGCTTCTTCTTCCAAGCCGTGGAGTTCCAGGAGTCTATCGTGTAGCCCTTTGCCACTTCCTCCGACATCTTGAGAATTGACTCCAGGATACTGGTGGTGCACACTTCTTGGCTTCTTCAAGGAATTCAGTCTTCTCCAACTCAAATGAGGCTCTGAGATCCACAATCTCTTTATCCTTCTTTTTTAGTAGCTTATCCTTTATGTCAACAGCATGTAGAAGATCAGCAACCTTGACCTCAGCCTCTCTCTGAGCCGATTCAGCATCTTGGGATCTCTGACGGTAACCTTCAGTTTTCTGTTATCCCCAAATTAGCATAAGTTTTTCTACAGTTTACTATTTTCAGGATAAACAAAAATACTTACTGTTCCAAGAAAGTTGGCAAGAGCTTGTAGCTTCTTCACAGCATCAGTAGTACTCATATCGGCAAAAGGCTCGGTCTCAGCTGAAGTAGTGGCTTTCCTCTTCTTCTGTGCAACGCTTTTCTGGCGAGTCGTCGGAACCCTCACTACTGGGGAGAGGGTCTTGGAGTGTTCTTGTTTAACCACGGTCTCATCCTCGATAAGGTCGTCCAGGTCGACTAAGCTGAAAGAAGACTTTGGCTTTGGCATCCTTATACAACAATTTATCAAGTTATTCCCAAGAAACTGAAATCCAAAGAATTTCATAAAAAACCCGAAAAAACTTACCAGAAGACATACTCTCAACAGACTTCGTAGCGGTCAAACTTGTTTCCCCTGTTTCTTCTTCTACCCAAAACTCTCTATCCTCCGGCGGAACCTTAAACAACGCTTTAAGCCTTCTATTCGTATCCTTCCTATACTTTATCAAATCTTCAAACACAACTGCCAAAAAAGAAACCGTATTAACACAAATTATTTGCAAAAAGAAATCTTATCCTAAGAATTTCCTACCCTTGTGAACCCATTTAATAGGCAAGCTCATTCCGTCGGGAATAGAGTTGCGACGCACGAAAAAGAATCTTTTCTTCCAATCAGGGTCACTACCGGACACCTTGGGAATCATATAAAGACGGCTGGATTTGGATTGAAGACAGTAGCGGAAAAATCCGTGGGTACGGAGGTTATAGGTCGCGGCTATATCAGGTACGCCTATCGACAACCCATGAGTTTTATTCAATCGATCTACAGTAGCCAAGACTCTCCACACCATTGGCATGACTTGGGAGTAAGAAAACCCGGTGACATCAAAGAACTCTTTGATAATCGGAGAAAACGGATATGAAAGGCCGATCGAAAAGGGATAATAAAAGAAGCAAACCCAGGTTTTTGAAGAAAAGTCAGCCTTTACTTTGGGGTCATACGGCCTAATAATAGCTTCAGCAGGTAGTAAGCCCGAGTCTTTCAGAAATCTAATATCTAGATCTCTGAAAAGACACTGGTCTTCATCGGTGGCGGGAATGTGATCTTGGTCAACGAAATCTTCCGAGGTTACAAAGGAGAAAGGATTGGGCGCTCGAGGGGTTCTCTTCCTCATTATCGTTCGAATCGGAAGAAAAATTTCTAGAAATTAAGAAGAAAAGAGAGAAGAACTCACCTGATGGTGAACCGATGGAGAGATTATTATTATTTTGAGATTGGGAAATGAGTTGATTATAACCTAAAAGGACAATTTTTAGGGTCTCCTCAATCCGCGTGCATGTCCTTTCAGTTAACAGAAGATATTTTTACTTTTTAAAATTTGAAATTTTTACTGGTGTCACGCGCAATCTGCAAAAATTGGGGGCAATTGTTGGGTGTAGATTTTTTATCCTCAAGATGAGCTACGATTCAAGGATTCTAAGCTATCCGGTCAACGCTAATATTCCGAGGATGATATTTGACTAATTCAATTGTCCTATATTACTTATATTTGTTTTGCAGATAAGATCACGTGCTAAATATGCTACTTGAACGTGGACTTACAACGGCTAATGCTTGGACCTCATCAATTGGAACGTGGGCAAGCAACGGATTATGGAAGAAATAGTCTAGGGTTTTCGGATTATTCAGGATAACAGTTGTAACTTTCTTCTTATATAAACGAGCTGATAATATCATTAGAACACACACTATCACTTACCTAGCTACTAGCATACATTGTAACACATAGTTTACAATCATTTATCAGCTCCACCACTTGTAACCACCATTTTATTAATAAAAGGGACGGTGATAGTTTTCACCGTCCGGGGGTTTTATGTGCCGGAGATTATCATAATCACGTACCAATTCGACCAAAGATTACGTTGTTAATCTTTGACCGAAGCAATTCGACCAAAGATTACGTTGTTAATTTTTTAACGAAACAAGATTATCATAATCAAGGGTTTTTCCCTCGTAATCACATCATTGTGTTCAATAATTTTACCATTAAGCACCCCACCTCACGCACTAATTTTCTCAAAAGTTAGTTTGATAAATTTTGACCGAAACACTTACCTTATATATATGTAGGGGATGGTTCAGAAGAGAAATGGTATTACTGCGAGAAATGAATATGAGCCACTAGTTTTATTTTGGGTTTTAAAAGCTTAAAGATAAATTAAAAAAGTATAAATGCATTCTCTCTCTTTAATTAATATATCTATTGAATTAATATAACTAATCAAATTACTATAATTGAAAATATTATAAATTTATTTATTTTTATAACTTACATTTTGTCTCTTAAATTTTTATCCTACACACGAACAATGTATTCATACGTTAAAATTTCTTTCTATCCAACACCAATTTCTTCCAACTCAATATATTAATATCTATCAACACGTAGTTACATTATGATAAATAATACAAAAAGAATATTTTACATGTGTTTGCATTAAATATCAATAAAAAAAGATACAACCTACACAAAAACATATAGCCTACATTTGTTCTAAGAATAAGAAAACATATAACCTACACACAAAATTCATTATCAATAAAATACACACGCACACGAAAACATATAACCTACACAAGAAAATTTTATCTTACACAAATACAATTTATTCATACATTAAAATTTCTTTCTATTTAAAACCAATTTCTTCCAGCTCAACTTATTAATATCCATCAACACATAGTTACATTATGATGAATAATACAAAAAACTATCTTACACATGTTGGAAATAAATGTGAAATATACAACCTACCCAAAATCATATAAACCACAATTGTTCTAAGAATAAGTAAACATATAAACTACACACGAAAAACATATAACCTACACATGTGTAAAATATGTGTATCTTTGTGTGGTTTATATAATTGTTGATGTCGAATTAAATATGTATGTTGTATGCTTTTTTGTATTTTGTACGTTTTTATTGCTCAAAACAAGTGTAGGTTATATAATTTTGTGTTGGTTGTATATTTATTGTTTCTATTTAATTGACACATTTGTATGACAATTTTTTTTATTTAATGACAATATTTTTTCTAGATATTATAATTAGGGATAACAATGGGTCGGGTTTGGGTCAGGGTTTTGTGACAATCGTCAATTTCAGGTTAACCCCGTTAACTCAACTCCGTTAATTCAAACTTTAAGATCATTGAATCTATAACGCACACTTCATTACATTTAAACTAGGGTTTAAATGACGCTTAACACTTACTACATGTGTAGTCTTTCGGGATTTGCACCGAAACGCAAACGAGTTGACGCGAACGATTGATAAATAAACGACAAACGTCAAAACACTAATTATGTGATTATTATGTGTTAGGTATATGTGTGTTACTTGATTGTTATGTGGAATGTTAAACAAGAAACAAGAACCAACTAGTTTAGGCTAGAGATGTAACACTTGAAAGATTAGGGGCTAGAGTGTAACTTGTATTATTATAAATATATCCTTAACTAAACCCTAACCTATTATTATTCTAAACCTACAACCCCGATCGGAGCTCTCTCTCCTTGTTCTCCACGGCTGCCGTCCACAAACACACCCATATACACATCAAATCAAGAGATTAATCCAAGAACTAGGTGCTAGGAAGGTATACTTGATCACCTCTTACCTCTTTGTTGTTTAATTTTGATGTTTAATGGGTTGTGTGTAAACCCTAATCGGCCGATCATGTGTATGTATGTGATTAATATGATTGTTGTTAGTTGGATAATGGATTGATAACTAGATTGATGTTGTTGCTTGATTGATTGTTGTCTTTGATTTGAGTTAAAACACAAACCCTAATCTTGTATGTATGGTGTAATTGATATGCATGGATAGTAGTTATAGTGTCTAGAGGGTTATATGGATGCATGATAGTTCATAGATTGTTATTATGTTGAGTTTTGATGTGAACAGATTCTGGACAGAATGTATATATGATGTTTAAGTGACTGTAACGAAGTGTAAACGTGAAAATTGATTGAGATTGTGGGTACTGCAGTAAACTAGGTTGAGTCTAGTTTCTATAAAGTATAAATTCGTAATTTTTGGATAAGTGGAAGTATACTTTTATGATTTTACAAAAACGTGATGCAAAGCTGAGCTGTTAGACCTGCTGTTAGGTTATGTTGTAAATGTTATATCTCATGAACTACGAGACCAATTGGGTTGGTTCCACTTCTGGAGGTTGACTCACTGAGTTAGGAACCAAACCCAAGTGGTCTTGCATTTATTGGATTTTTTGTTTAACGGGAATTGCAAATAACATTCTGATGTGCATGAATCTGACTGATATAAGTTAGCTGTAATGTTTTGATCATTATGAACAATCTATATGGAATAAAAATAAGATAAAAGATGTTCTGGAAACCTAAGATATGTATGCTCCTGTGGTATTTTTTGGTAAATTAATTGAGACGTTATAATCGGTAAACTAGTGCAATCTTTCAAGTAGAAATTCTGTCATAACGAAACTAGCTGCTGAGTTGTATAGGAATGCATGAAATATGATAGTTTTTATATAATTGTTGTATTTTGACCAAAATACCCTTGCGGGGAATAGTTGCTAGTTGATTGCCATGAATTGACCAAATTGCCCTTATGGGGAATAATGGTTAGTTAGTCTTTGTTTGTTGACCAAAATGCCCCTACGGGAATAATTGCTAATAAGTATGTTATTAATACGTGACACGAAAGTAATTGCTCACTCATGTATCGTATCACAATTTTACTTGTTTAAGTCACACACGATTCACAAACGAAACACGAAACATGTTACGTGCATAGGTATTATGTGCCGAGTCTAGAGACTCGTTAAACATTCCGATACTTAGAAAATCTCTTTGTTATTTTAGAACGCTAGAGAGTTTTCTACGACGCGCATCACTCGGTGATCTAGATCGGATATTCTTCGCAAACAGTGAGTTCACTTACCCCACTCTTAAACTGCTTTCAAACGTTTTTCACTTGGGGGAGATAACATACTCCGATAAACATATTTTCTGAGATAAACGCATATGAAAGATTTTGTTATAAATTATATATCACTTGTAAAGGCTAAGCGGCAAACGTAACACTTGAAGTCCCACACATCGGACCGGTTAATATTTGGAATAGCGAGTCACTGTTGAGTAGTACTACTGGGTTTGACAAACCCCACCCGACGCTAAGCTCAACTGGAGGTTGAGTGGGTGTAATTTTGGCTAACACTTACCATGGTCTGGAGGACCTGGTGACGGGCACTTGATAAACAGTCAGCTTCGGTCTCGAACCACTTAGCGATACTTGTTGTATAGATTAGCTACCTATCGATATATAATTTGACATAACACTATCTGGTAATGCAAAACACTTAAACGCTGTAACGTGGTTACACACTTAAACGCTGTAACGTGGTTACACACTTAAACGCTGTAACGTGGTTACACACTTAAACGCTGTAACGTGGTTACACACTCAAACGCTGTAACGTGGTTACACACTCAAACGTCGTAACGGGGTTACGCAACACTTAAACGTCGTAACGAGGTTACGCAACACTGAAACGCCGTAACGAGGTTACGCAAAACGCTAAACGATTTATCTTATTTAACTTGTGAACTCACCAACCTTGTGTTGACACTTTTAGTATGTTATTCTCAGGTAGCCGAGGCGGGCGCGCGGTTTAGGAGCATGCATTAATTGAAAACATCTTTATTCTGCAACTTAATTTTAACAGTTACATTTGGTTTTAAGTCGTCCTGCGTGACGCAACTTTTGAATTAAGGTTTTACGCTTCCGCACTTATTTACATTTAAACGTTTTTCTTTGGTTTGATTATAACTAATGATTCCGATCCTGCCAGTTCACACCCTCTGACGGTAAAACTCCGTTAGTGGATTTTGAGGGTGTGACAGATTGGTATCAGAGCCATTGGTTATAGCGAACTAGAAACTGCATGCATACTAGACTATAACCGCGACGACCCATTAGTTATAATGATACGCACTGCATAGGTTTGTGTAGTCTTGAAATCTTATTTCCTTATCTCCTTCACTCATACGCGCGCACATACACGGCTTACCTGTAGAGATGTCGACGCCATCCTCATCATCATCCGATCCGATGACTCATGCTCACGGGAAGGAACCGCAGTTACCAACCGCATCGCCACCCCGAGTGGTCCCGGAACGCGAAGCTCCCGCACCGAAGAGGTATCGCTTATCCGGAGGCATGTACGAAAACGAAGTTAGCTGGGATTGGTACCCTAATATGATCCGACGTATGATCTATCGTGAGCAAGTTCCCCCATTACCACCCCCGAACCATCCTGCTTACCCCAACACCCTACCACCCATAACCGAACCTGTAGAGCGAGTTCTCGCAGCTGTTGTTACATGCTTTGAGCGTGACGTGGGTTACATGCGCTATACGAGAGCTAACGTTTCCGGACTGTTAAAGGAAGGAACGGAAACTAAGGAGGAAATTGCCCGCATGGCAGCGACCATGGAGGAAATGCAAGAGGCTAGTGACCAACAGATGAAGATTATGAGGAAGATGCAAGCAGAGATGATAGACTTGCAAGAGCAACTCCAAGTAGCAAGGACCCGAACCGAGATAGCTTTAGAGCGCTGCAATGTCTTGCAAATGCAGATTGCTCAGAACGCAGCCGAACTCGAGGCAGAGCCTGAGGCCGAGCCTGAGGCAGAGCCTGAAAGGGAACAGGAGGAAGAACCGGCTGAGCCAGAGGCACACTCAGAGGTGTCTTCAGACGATGTGCAAATGTGTAAATTTTTGGATTAGAATTTGCTAACGCGATGAACTGGGAGGAGTTCAAAAACATGATGCGAGAGGAGTACTGTCCGAGGGAGGAAATTTCGAAGTTAGAGTTGGAGTTTTGGTCGTTGAAGATGGTGGGTTCAGAAATCGAAGCCTACACTACTCGTTCACACGAGTTGGCTGTGATGTGTCCGCGGATGGTGGATCCGCCGAGCAAGAGGATAGAAATGTACATTGATGGATTAGCACCGCAGATTCAGGGCATGGTGACGTCTTCCAGGCCAGCCACGATCCAACAAGCGATCCGTTTAGCTCACAAACTGACGGATCAGGCTGTGACCCAAGGTGCGTTACCACCTAGGGGTTCGACCACTAAAGCCCGTGACAATCCGAGTAATGACAACGTCAGCAACAGCAACAGTAACCAGAGCAGTGGGAAGAGGAAGTTTGACAACACCAGATCTTCATCCTCGAACCTCCCACCGCAACAACACTACCGTAAGCCCGAATTCACTCGGAGCTTTAACACTCAGAATCACACTAACCACAACGGTAGCGGGTAGGTTTCGAGCGGATATGCTGGGAAATATCCAAAGTGCAACAGGTGCAACTTTCATCATGTTGGTCAGTGTGACCGTGTCAAGTGTCAAAGATGCGGAAAGATGGGTCACCAAGCGAAGGAATGTAGAGTTGACCTTGCGGCGAAGGGTGCTCCTAAGCCACCGATGACGACTAAAGGATGTTTTGAATGTGGACAGGAAGGTCATTTCCGGAAGGATTGCCCCAAGCTGAAACAGAATGACAATAATGGGGGTAATGGAAGTGGCAGTAATGGTGGAGGAAATGGCAAAGGAAGAGCGTTTGTGATTGGATCGGGTCAAGCCCGCAATGATCCGCATGTGGTGTCTGGTAAGTTCCCTGTAAACGATTGTTTTGCTTCTGTTTTGTTTGACACTGGAGCTGATAGGAGTTTTGTGTCGAAAGCCTTTAGCCAACTTTTAGACCTTACTCCAACCCCGTTAGACGCTAAGTTTCCTGTTGAATTAGCTAACGGTAAAACTGTAATAACAACTCATATACTTGCGGGATGTAAGTTGAAACTGTCAGGTCATGTCTTTGACATTGACCTTATTCCTTTTACGCTTAGTAGTTTCGATGTCGTTGTCGGCATGGACTGGTTATCCGAGAACCGAGCGGAGATTATATGCCATGATAAGATAGTCCATATTACCACCCCTTCCGGCGAGATCATTTCGGTCCAAGGCGAGAGAAGCGGCATGACCATCAGCGTCATTACCCTTTTGAAGGCACAGAAGTATCTACGAAAGGGTCATCCGGCAATTTTGGCGCAGATTGTTGAGAAACCCGCGGAGGAGAAACGAATTGAAGACATACCGGTTGTGCGAGACTTTCTGGAAGTTTTCCCGGAGGATTTGCCCGGACTCCCTCCTATTCGTCAAGTCGAATTTCAGATCGAGTTGACACCCGGTGCAGCACCCATAGCACGAGCCCCGTATCGGCTCGCACCGGCGGAACTTCAGGAGTTGTCCACCCAGTTGCAAGATTTGTTGGATAAAGGTTTTATCCGACCTAGCTCATCGCCATGGGGAGCCCCTGTCTTGTTTGTCCGAAAGAAAGACGGGACTTTCCGAATGTGCATCGACTACCGGGAGTTGAACAAGATGACGGTCAAGAACCGTTATCCTTTACCCCGAATTGATGATTTGTTTGACCAGCTTCAGGGATCGAGTTACTACTCGAAGATCGATCTACGATCCGGTTATCACCAGCTGAGAGTGCGCGAAGAAGATATTTCAAAAACGGCTTTCAGAACACGGTATGGTCACTACGAGTTTTCGGTTATGCCTTTTGGCCTAACCAACGCACCAGCCGTATTTATGGATCTCATGAATCGAGTATGCAAGGCGTACCTCGACAAGTTCGTGATTGTTTTCATTGATGATATTCTCGTCTACTCCAAGAACGAGACTGACCACGAAGAGCACTTAAGGATAATTCTGGAACTACTGAAGAAGGAACAACTGTATGCTAAACTCTCGAAATGTGAATTTTGGCTTCGCGAGGTTCACTTTTTAGGACATGTGATCAACGAGAATGGTATCCACGTCGATCTCGGTAAGGTAGAGGCCATCAAAAACTGGGAAGCACCTAAGACTCCGACTGAGGTGCGACAATTCCTAGGACTGGCCGGCTACTACCGGCGTTTCATCGAGGGATTTTCAAAGATTGCTCAACCCCTCACCGCTTTGACTCACAAGGGCACTAAGTACAACTGGGGTGACGCGCAAGAATCCGCTTTTCAACTGTTGAAAACCAAGCTTTGTAGCGCCCCTATTTTAGCCCTCCCCGAGGGAACGGAAAATTTTGAGGTACACTGTGACGCATCTATACAAGGTCTCGGTTGTGTGCTAATGCAACTCGAGAAGGTTATAGCCTACGCCTCTAGACAACTACGGGTTCACGAGAAGAACTACACGACCCATGATTTGGAACTCGGAGCTGTGGTGTTTGCTCTTAAGATATGGAGGCATTACTTGTACGGTACCAAGTTTACCATTTACACCGACCACAAGAGTCTCCAACATATCTACGATCAGAAGGAGCTGAACATGCGACAGCGTCGTTGGGTCGAGCTGCTTAAAGATTATGATTGTGCCATCAAGTACCACCCTGGCAAGGCCAATGTGGTGGCCGACGCCCTCAGCAGAAAAGAAACAGATAAACCCAGACGGGTGAGAGCATTGCAACTCACGATTCATGCCAGCTTACCCGATCAGATTCGCAATGCGCAACTGGAAGCTTTGAAAGATGATAATCTTCCATCGGAACTCATGCGGGGCATGAGCAAGCAACTTGAAACCAGATCGGACGGGGTCCGATATTTTGAGAACCGGATTTGGGTTCCACGATACGGAGAGTTGAGAACTCTAGTGATGGACGAAGCTCACAAGTCCCGATATTCTATCCACCCTGGCTCAGATAAAATGTATCATGATTTAAAGGCACTTTACTGGTGGCCGAACATGAAAGCCGACATTGCCACCTACGTGAGCAAATGTTTGACTTGTGCCAGAGTTAAGATAGAATACCAGAAACCATCTGGTCTACTGCAACAACCGGAACTCCCAATGTGGAAATGGGAGCACATCTCAATGGACTTTATTACGGGTTTGCCTAAGACACCGACGGGATGCGATACCATCTGGGTGATCGTTGACCGGTTGACTAAATCGGCACACTTCCTAGCGATTAAAGAAACAGACAAAATGGAAAGACTGACTCGAGTATACATGAAAGAAGTGGTGTCTAGACACGGAGTGCCTGTCTCAATCATTTCCGATCGAGATTCTCGTTTCACCTCGCACTTTTGGAAGTCGCTGCAAAGCGCACTCGGCACCCGTCTCGATATGAGTACAGCATACCATCCTCAGACGGATGGGCAAAGTGAACGGACTATTCAGACCCTGGAGGATATGTTGCGTGCATGCGTTTTAGATTTCGGAAAAAGTTGGGAACCCCACTTACCCTTGGTAGAGTTTTCGTATAATAACAGCTACCACGCAAGTATTAAGGCAGCGCCGTTTGAAGCGCTGTACGGACGGAAGTGTCGATCACCACTCTGCTGGGCAGAGGTGGGTGACAGCCAAATCACTGGTCCAGAACTGGTACTCGAAACCTCGGAAAAGATTGTTCAAATCCGAAATCGCATGGCAGCAGCACGAGATCGCCAAAAGAGTTACGCCGACAAGCGCCGAAAACCTCTCGAATTTCAAGTGAACGATCGGGTGTTACTCAAAGTCTCACCTTGGAAAGGTGTGGTTCGCTTTGGGAAGCGAAACAAACTCAACCCACGGTATGTTGGTCCGTACCGGATAACTGAGCGCATTGGTTCGGTGGCGTACCGACTGGACCTACCAACAGAACTCAGTGGCGTACATGATGTATTCCACGTATCAAATTTGAAGAAATGCCTATCTGATGAAACCCAAGTAGTCCCTTTGGAGGAACTACAAGTTGATGAACAGTTACGGTTCATTGAGGAACCAGTCGAGGTTTTGGATTGGGAAACCAAAACGCTCAAACACAGCAAAATTCCAATCATTAAGGTTCGTTGGAACTCAAGACGTGGACCGGAGTTCACATGGGAACGCGAGGATCACATGATGAAAAAGTATCCTCACCTTTTTGAAGGGCTAACCAAACACCGAAAACCGCGAAACCCGGCAAACCGTCAGACATCACCGGAGGTATGAATTAAATTTCGGGACGAAATTTCTTTCTACTAGGGGATGATATGACAAACTGAAAAATTTTTACTCTTTCAGACTCTCATCACGACTTGACTCAAATTTTCGGGACGAAAATTCTTTAACATGGGAATGATGTGACAATCGTCAATTTCAGGTTAACCTCGTTAACTCAACTCCGTTAATTCAAACTTTAAGATCATTGAATCTATAACGCACACTTCATTACATTTAAACTAGGGTTTAAATGACGCTTAACACTTACTACATGTGTAGTCTTTCGGGATTTGCACCGAAACTCAAACGAGTTGACGCGAACGATTGATAAATAAACGACAAACGTCAAAACACTAATTATGTGATTATTATGTGTTAGGTATATGTGTGTTACTTGATTGTTATGTGGAATGTTAAACAAGAAACAAGAACCAACTAGTTTAGGCTAGAGATGTAACACTTGAAAGATTAGGGGCTAGAGTGTAACTTGTATTATTATAAATATATCCTTAACTAAACCCTAACCTATTATTATTCTAAACCTACAACCCCGATCGGAGCTCTCTCTCCTTGTTCTCCACGGCTGCCGTCCACAAACACACCCATATACACATCAAATCAAGAGATTAATCCAAGAACTAGGTGCTAGGAAGGTATACTTGATCACCTCTTACCTCTTTGTTGTTTAATTTTGATGTTTAATGGGTTGTGTGTAAACCCTAATCGGCCGATCATGTGTATGTATGTGATTAATATGATTGTTGTTAGTTGGATAATGGATTGATAACTAGATTGATGTTGTTGCTTGATTGATTGTTGTCTTTGATTTGAGTTAAAACACAAACCCTAATCTTGTATGTATGGTGTAATTGATATGCATGGATAGTAGTTATAGTGTCTAGAGGGTTATATGGATGCATGATAGTTCATAGATTGTTATTATGTTGAGTTTTGATGTGAACAGATTCTGGACAGAATGTATATATGATGTTTAAGTGACTGTAACGAAGTGTAAACGTGAAAATTGATTGAGATTGTGGGTACTGCAGTAAACTAGGTTGAGTCTAGTTTCTATAAAGTATAAATTCGTAATTTTTGGATAAGTGGAAGTATACTTTTATGATTTTACAAAAACGTGATGCAAAGCTGAGCTGTTAGACCTGCTGTTAGGTTATGTTGTAAATGTTATATCTCATGAACTACGAGACCAATTGGGTTGGTTCCACTTCTGGAGGTTGACTCACTGAGTTAGGAACCAAACCCAAGTGGTCTTGCATTTATTGGATTTTTTGTTTAACGGGAATTGCAAATAACATTCTGATGTGCATGAATCTGACTGATATAAGTTAGCTGTAATGTTTTGATCATTATGAACAATCTATATGGAATAAAAATAAGATAAAAGATGTTCTGGAAACATAAGATATGTATGCTCCTGTGGTATTTTTTGGTAAATTAATTGAGACGTTATAATCGGTAAACTAGTGCAATCTTTCAAGTAGAAATTCTGTCATAACGAAACTAGCTGCTGAGTTGTATAGGAATGCATGAAATATGATAGTTTTTATATAATTGTTGTATTTTGACCAAAATACCCTTGCGGGGAATAGTTGCTAGTTGATTGCCATGAATTGACCAAATTGCCCTTATGGGGAATAATGGTTAGTTAGTCTTTGTTTGTTGACCAAAATGCCCCTACGGGAATAATTGCTAATAAGTATGTTATTAATACGTGACACGAAAGTAATTGCTCACTCATGTATCGTATCACAATTTTACTTGTTTAAGTCACACACGATTCACAAACGAAACACGAAACATGTTACGTGCATAGGTATTATGTGCCGAGTCTAGAGACTCGTTAAACATTCCGATACTTAGAAAATCTCTTTGTTATTTTAGAACGCTAGAGAGTTTTCTACGACGCGCATCACTCGGTGATCTAGATCGGATATTCTTCGCAAACAGTGAGTTCACTTACCCCACTCTTAAACTGCTTTCAAACGTTTTTCACTTGGGGGAGATAACATACTCCGATAAACATATTTTCTGAGATAAACGCATATGAAAGATTTTGTTATAAATTATATATCACTTGTAAAGGCTAAGCGGCAAACGTAACACTTGAAGTCCCACACATCGGACCGGTTAATATTTGGAATAGCGAGTCACTGTTGAGTAGTACTACTGGGTTTGACAAACCCCACCCGACGCTAAGCTCAACTGGAGGTTGAGTGGGTGTAATTTTGGCTAACACTTACCATGGTCTGGAGGACCTGGTGACGGGCACTTGATAAACAGTCAGCTTCGGTCGCGAACCACTTAGCGATACTTGTTGTATAGATTAGCTACCTATCGATATATAATTTGACATAACACTATCTGGTAATGCAAAACACTTAAACGCTGTAACGTGGTTACACACTTAAACGCTGTAACGTGGTTACACACTTAAACGCTGTAACGTGGTTACACACTCAAACGCTGTAACGTGGTTACACACTCAAACGTCGTAACGGGGTTACGCAACACTTAAACGTCGTAACGAGGTTACGCAACACTGAAACGCCGTAACGAGGTTACGCAAAACGCTAAACGATTTATCTTATTTAACTTGTGAACTCACCAACCTTGTGTTGACACTTTTAGTATGTTATTCTCAGGTAGCCGAGGCGGGCGCGCGGTTTAGGAGCATGCATTAATTGAAAACATCTTTATTCTGCAACTTAATTTTAACAGTTACATTTGGTTTTAAGTCGTCCTGCGTGACGCAACTTTTGAATTAAGGTTTTACGCTTCCGCACTTATTTACATTTAAAAGTTTTTCTTTGGTTTGATTATAACTAATGATTCCGATCCTGCCAGTTCACACCCTCTGACGGTAAAACTCCGTTAGTGGATTTTGAGGGTGTGACAGGTTTGGTATTCCCAAACCCATACCGGGTTATTAAAGTCCATCCCAAATTCGTCGGGTTTTAATCGAGTAATTACCCATCGTGTTTCGGGTTTCCTATCGGATTTTGATAAAATACCCATCGGGTATACCCGGCTCAAAACCGTTGGGTTTTGACAAAATATAACTAATCGATTACAAAGATGGTTACCATAAAGATAAAATATCTCAAATAATTAACATAAACAAGTTTCGACAAATAATATATTTGGAATATAGTGTATATATATAATATAATAAGCTATATCGGGTATATAATCGGGTAAATGGATTTATGTTATAAAGTAACCAAGTTGGGTAATCAGGTATATTATAAATCCCGAACCCGCGAAAAAATTTTAAACTAATCCCAAACCCGTCCCAAACCCTAATGGGTCGGGTATTACCCATCCCATTTATGTTGGGTTCGGGTTTCATAGTCATCCCTAATTACAATTGAAAAAAATATATTATGTTTTGATATTTATTGTTAAAAATTACGCGTTGATATATGCTAATAAACTGAGTGGAAAGAAATTGTCTTTTTAATATAAAGAACTAGTATTATATGAATAAATTGTATTTTTGTTGGATAAAATGAAGAGTATGTAAATAAATTATAAAACTAAATTAGTGTTTTTCTCTTTTTAATTATTATAGTTAAATTAGGCAGATATATTAATTAGAGAGAGATTTATAATGGATATATTAGTTGTATTAATTAAAGAGAGATATTGCATTTACATCTTTTTCATTTATTCTTAAGCTTTTAAAACATAAAATAAAACTAGTTGTTCATTTTCATTTATCGCAATAATATAATTTCTCTTCTGAACTTAAGCATATATATATATATATATAGAGCAATGTTAAAATAAAAACAAAAACACTTTTTCATAAAAAGTGTAGGAAGGGATCGTGACCGTTGGATTTAATAAAACACACAAGGTATGATGGTTGTAAGGCCCCGAACCTGGTAGCCCTACTTTAACGTTGGATTTACTCATAAACACAGTTCTACAATCAGAGTTAATTAAAACTTTTCGCGGAAACGTTAACTTCAATCATTCGCTACAAAACATTTAATCTTTTCTTTTTAAATCGTAACATAAAACATCATATTTAAAACCTCATTTCTTCCATCTTCAGATGCCAGCCATTCAATCCATGCCATGTGCCATTCTCATGCTAGCTCTTTAGTCTAATCACATGCGTGCATACTAAAAGTCACCTACGCTGAGTGAGTTCTAGTTAATCAGGCGACATACAATACATACGCATATCATACTTACATACATATCCGAAAATACATATCCATACTTAATCAGTTACCCTACTACCATACATACATACATACATATATATATACATGCATACATACATACATACATACATATCTACAATCACTAACCTCAGTCTACCGAGAGTATGTTCATAGTCCGTCGTCTATACCTGTACTCAAGGTCATAAACACGTAAAAGGTTCGCAGTCCTTACCTATGTTCACCAGTTATGGTACGTGCAAGGCCCGCAGTCCTTCCCTATACCATCCTATATTAACACCACGTACAAGGTCCACAGTCCTTCCCTATGTTGCAACCTAATTACTAGCACATACGAGGTCCGCAGTCCTCCCCTATGCTACCACAACACAAATAAAATTACAGCACGTATAAGGTTCATAGTCATTTCCTATGCTGACACCTATCTACAATACGTATCAAGTCCACAGTCCTTATCTACGATCACCAATTATCTATAACACGTATAAGGCCTGCCATCCTTAACTACGCCATCACCTGTCAAGTCTATGTCCAACAGAAGTTAGAGAGATTTACCATCCTAACTCTCTATGTCGGACGTAGAACTCACATGCCTTTTATGTACCTATACACACGTACTTCACATATACAATAAGTACATTGTAGCATAAGAACACTCTAGGCGTTCTTCGCATCATTCATTTAACAGTCATACCCCTTGTCGATACGTGCAATATCCGAAGATCGTTCACGCCCTGACAAGTGTTCATTTATAATGTTCATACATCATCCATACGTTAGATATAACATTCATATCTTTATTTCTAACTTGACAGTACCCACAATATCCGAAGATCGTTCGCGTACCGACAAGCAATCATTCATGCCTAGCACATATATATCATATATGGCATACACTTACCACTTAAGGTAAGTGTATTAACTAATCACATCGAGTATGCACACAGCCCCGAAAACATAAAAAGGAACGGGGCTAGAAACTCACCTGAATCCTGTTTCGTTCTCCGTTTATAGTTAATCCTTTCTTTAGTTGAGCTCTGCTAACTTTACGTGTAACATTCATCAATTTTCGGACCCGAAAACCCGACTCGTTGTAAATTATTTATTTATCTCTTTACTTATTTATTTATGTAATATTATTATTACCTGGACTATCTTGTTCGTCATTAATTTATTAATCATTTTGATAATTAATTATAACCCGACACTCGATTTTGATTATGTTTGTTAATTGAATCTTTATAATTATTTGATTAGTACAAAAACTACCCATAACATTTGTTTTTGCCTCTTCTGTCTCCACACCCAAACAGCAAGGACCAGATTGCAAAAAAAAAAATAACCCAACGCTTTTCCCTCCTTCTTCCTTCCCGTCATCACCATTGACCCCCCCCCCCCCCCTTGTGATTTTGAATCCATAAAAATCAGCCGGGAAATACGGAATTGACCAATCTTACGTGTTAATGAGTCAATTACGCGTTCAATCATCATGCAAACATGGAAATTAACAGATTGTAACAACCAATTCATCATTATCACGATCCGCGCCTGTTGACCATGGAAACCCTATAAATTCTCGTTTATATTTCAATTAAACTCGTCCACAACATCATTCAACCATCGCTAACCTTTACCCCATAATTAATTTGACTATCGTGATCAATTGATATCTCGTTCATCAACATCTTCGGTCGGCCCTGTTTCTTTCTCATTCACCCTCATCTGATCAGAGTTAGAGGTAATTAAATACACGATTTGAATCGCGTTTACATGAAGATCAAAAGCCCTAAACTTGTTTTGATCAATTATAAACGGATTGATCAATTTAAATTTCTAGGGTTCTTGATCATCATTGTCAATACATGTGTGTGTTTTTAAATAAATGAGCTGGACTTACGTTGCACGTCGCTATGTAGCTCAGCTGGGTAACACATTAACGTTTGGGGGCAGAGGTTGCGGGTTCGACCCTTTGCTACCCTTTTTTTTGCCTTTATTTTTAGTATTTTGTTAAACTAATCAATTTTAATGGTTTAAAACCTTAATAAATGACAACTAATTTATATTTTATCAAAACCATCATATTAACCAGTTGTTTTTCCAAATCTCAGTTAAAACTAGATATATATATATATATGTATGTATGTATGTATGTATGTATGTATGTATGTATGTATGTATGTATGTATGTATGTATGTATGTATGTGTGTATGTATGTATATACGTGTATGCATAATAGTTATTAAAAGTTTATAAGGGTTTTGTAATAAATATTTAACAAGATTTTGTTTATTTAGAATATGTAAACTAAGGTATATAATATTATTTTACATAATAATTTGGCTAAATAATTTATAAACAAATGACATTTTTATAAATATATATTGTTACCGCTTGAATAATATAAGTACGAATATTTTATAAACAATTATATTTTATACAATATTAATTTATAAGTAATCTTTATTAATCATAAACTTTAGATGAAATATGCTATACTCGCAATATCCGTTCATATCCCGTTTCTCTCTTAGTCCATTTGTTAATTTGTAGTATCTCCGGTTATTACACTTGTTATGATTTGACTTTGCTACCTATCGAGCGCGACGCTTATCCTCCTACCAAATCTTAACGTACTTATTCATTTGCTTATTATATAAGGTGAGTTTACATATCCCCCTTTTTCATATTTTAAGTTTTGGGGGTGGCAAGTATACCCTCTTTACATTACACATTTTTATTTCAACATCTATTCAAAACACAATTCAATATATGTTTATGTGTGGCTATTACATGCTATATGATAATGCTCTATGTGCTTAATTGTTCATTTTATGTTTGGTGGTTGGTATCTCATCCTCATCTATCCTCATCTAGTATGATCATACATTTACCCAAGTACATTGTTTTCGTATCAATAAGAACGGGTCCACATCTATTTAGTTGTTTACATTTTCATAGAAATAGTAATACTCATCATTTACATATGAATTGTGGTTTTTATCTATATATGTATCTCAACTAAAACTTATGTATTCTCACCAACATTCGTGTTGACAAACGCTATTTTTATACATGCTACAGGTGCAAGTAATTTACATTGTTCAAGATCGAAGAATTTAGTTTTACCTTAGGATATTATTTAAAATACAAAACATGATGTAATTGTTGTTCTGTTTATTGAATTTGTGTACTTGTTTTGATATTAATGAATTAAACAATTATTGTCACTTTAATTAGTGTCTTTCGAGCTACTGTCCAATCAATACGTTACGCCCCGGCATGTTCCGCCTTTGGTCGGGGTGTGACAGATTGGTATCTGAGCCGAAGGCTATAAAATAGGTGGTTAGATATAAAGGCCTAGTAGCATGCTTAGGGTCCCTATACGTGATATGCCCTTACGTGTTTGCACCCTGAATTATATTATTGATTGCAGTAGCTTAGATATTATTTAATGATTTAATATTATTCTTGTACACAAACTCACACACTTAATCCGAGGCTATGCCTCATTCTCAAAATTGTTTTCAAAACTTTTGGACGATTTTTTTTTTAAAGGGAAATTCCTTAAGAAATCCCGCCTTTTTACTCCCCGCTCCTAAGGAAGTGCAATGCGCATAAATCTCAATCAACCGCGAGACCTGGTTGCCTTCCTGGAGTGTTCTGTAAGGGTGTGGAACTTATTAGGCCAAAGCATATCACACCAAACGTACCTAAATCTACTACCCTCATTGTATCAATCGTGGTCATGTGACGATCACACTCTGAAATCAACGACGAGATTTTTTTAAAATTTTCTTTTTGTTTTGTTAAGAATGAAATTTTTTTCAAATTGTTAGATTTCATCGATCTTATAAGTTAAGGTTATAAAAAAAAATTTTTCATGAATTTTCACAAAACTAGAAATTTCACATAGTTATACAACTTTCTTTTTTTTTCCAAAACATAATAAACTTTTCACGTGTCGTCATTGTAGCATGTCTTCTTCCCGCCTTATCAACCGTAACCGTCGCACCAGCAACTCGAGCCGTAGCATGTCATCCCGCATCGCCAAGGGAATTGTGGAAGCCCTCCCAACAATCATCTCTCAATTGCAAACTGTGAATGCTTCTTCATCATCCACTACTCCGAACCCAATTGCTTACCCCCTCAAACAATTCAAGAGTGTCAACCCGCCCGAATACCACAGTATCGACGGTGCTTCCGTTCTCCTCCAATGGTTCGAAGAAATGGAGAGCATATTCCTCCAATGTGAATGTCCCGAGGACAAGAAAACCAATTACGCCTCGAGCAAGCTTAAGAAGAATGCCCTCAATTGGTGGAATGGTGAGAAGCGCACGCTTGGCGCTGAGGTTTCCATGGCCTTGCCATGGGATGATCTCAAGAAAGTTATGCTCAAGAAGTTCTGCCCGAAACATGAGATTCGGAAGTTAGAAGAGGAATTTTGGAATTTGAAACAAGTGGTAATGACATCGCCTACAATAATCGTTTCCATGAACTGAGCCTTCTGATTCCCCACATGGTCACTCCAATTGAGCATGCAATTGGCAAGTACATCTAGGGTTTGCCTATGGAAATCCAAGACTCCGTTCTAAGTCGTGACCCTCAAACGCTCCATGATGCCATCACCCTAGCCAGTACCCTCACCGAGAACCACGTTAAGGCCGGGAACTTGACGCGGAAAAATTCCAAGAAGCCCAATGATAAGCCTACATCCGAGCCCACCAAAGAACCTCAGCCCGAATCTCCCAAACCCGAGTCTTCTAAGACCGAATCATTCAAGCACATCAACAACTCTCCCCACTACCGCAACAATAAAAGAAAGTCCAATTCCAAAAACTATGTCTTGGCCCAATCGCAAACCCAACCCACCAAGAAGCCCTACATAGGACCCCACCCATTATGTGATACGTGTAACTTTCACCATTCGCCTAACCTCAAGTGTCGACAATGCACCCATTGCAATCGATTTGGTCACCTCTTTACCACATGTCGTGAACGCAACCAACTTTTCATGCAACCATTTACCTCACCTTTTACCCAACCCTTACCTTATGCTCAATCGTTTACTCAAGCACCCTCAACTATTAGATCTTGTTACAATTATGGAGACCCTAGCCATTTTCGCAAAGCATGCCCAAGACTCGCACACCTGAACCAAATTCAATCCTACCCAACTCAAACCGCTCAATATCAAGCCTACCAAGCCCAAGTAAATCAACTTCAACCAATCCAAGCTCAACCCATCCAAGAAATTCAAGCCCAACCCATTCAACCAATTCAAGTCAACCAAATCCCAATCAACCAACCAACCTCAAGTGACCAAGCTACTCAAGGGAAAGTGTGTTACATCAACGGTTCCCAAGTCTAAGCCTAATCCTTTATGAAGACATGCTACGCAAAAGACTCTTATTTTATTTAGTTCTTTTCATTTAAATCTAATGTATTAACTTCATTAAATCTCTAGTTTTATTATGAATAAGAATTTTGGTTATTTATAATGGTATTCAATCTCTTATTTATTCCTATCTTATCGTTTATTACACTATTTATTGTTACACAATTTATTATCATGATTTAAGTGGTCTATGACCGGTTATTCACCGGGACTATGTGCATGGTGATGTTCATAGTTATCTAATAGTACCGTATTTGTATCATAAACTACCTATGACCGATTTCCTACAAACGTGTTGGAAATTGAGACTATGAACATGTGTTGTACATAGTTATCTAATATGAGTCACATGTACAAATTCTATTTCAATATTTTTAATACATGGCTACCCAAACCCTCCAAACTCACCTCATCCTCATGGTACTCCTATCTCATCTCATCGATTTTATAATCTTGGTTTCAAACCTTATCTATTATTGTACTCCTAAGTCATGTGATTTGTTTGTTGTGTGAACCTATTTATTATTACGTGGGTTTTCTCGTCATCTCAAGTATTTCCTCCACATCGTATGTGTAAGTTACTTATATAATTTCAAATTTTTCTTCCATATATTTATTTCATTTTGTTGTTATTACTCTCGATAGTTAACTTCAACAATTTTGTCATTTTTCTTTGGATTATTTTACTAGTTAATTATGTTCATCAATTTTCATTCATTTTTTTTTACTTCATTGCTCTTTATCAAGTGATTCCATTTAAATATAGATTTAAAAAAAAGTTTTCTTTTACCTTTGTTTTCAAACCCGCACAATGGGACGAACCATGTGCATCATGCGACGATCTAAATTATTATGAGTGCACGCATAATTATCAAAATCCTCGCATGGAACTCATGGTGAATACGGTTGTGTGTCATAACTCAGAACCCAGGGTGATTTTGGCTAACGGTACAATCGATGTGATAAGGGCATGGTGGATACGCCGCTGGTACATCCTATATATAAGTGTCCTTATCATGCCTTCCGTTTGTAGCGTTATTTGGGTCACCTGAAGGTCTGTGTTATTTTTTTATATATATATAAAAAAATCATCATCATTTCTTTCTTATACCCTTACCTTCTTTCTTTATGTTATGTTTCTTCTATAATTTCGGGACGAAATTTTCAAAAAGTTGTGAATACTATAACATTCGTCAATTTTCAGACCCGAAAACCCGACTCGTTTTAAATTATTTATTTATCTCTTTACTTATTTATTTATGTAATATTATTATTACCTGGACTATCTTGTTCGTCATTAATTTATTAATCATTTTGATAATTAATTATAACCCGACAATCGGTTTTGATTATGTTTGTTAATTGAATCTTTATAATTATTTGATTAGTACAAAAACTACCCATAACATTTGTTTTTGCCTCTTCTGTCTCCACACCCAAACATCAAGGACCAGATTGCAAAAAAAATAACCCAACCCTTTTCCCTCCTTCCTTCCCGTTATCACCATCGACCCCCCACCCTTGTGATTTTGAATCCATAAAAATCAGCCGGGAAATACGGAATTGACCAATCTTACGTGTTAATGAGTCAATTATGCGTTCAATCATCATGCAAACATGGAAATTAACATATTGTAATAACCAATTCATCATTATCACGATCCGCGCCTGTTGACCATGGAAACCCTATAAATTCTCGTTTATATTTCAATTAAACTCGTCCACAACATCATTCAACCATCGCTAACCTTTACCCCATAATTAATTTGACTATCGTGATCAATTGATATCTCGTTCATCACCATCTTTGGCCGGCCCTGTTTCTTTCTCGTTCACCATCATCTGATCAGAGTTAAAGGTAATTAAATACACGATTTGAAACGCGTTTACATGAAGATCAAAAGTCCTAAACTTGTTTTGATCAATTATAAACGGATTGATCAATTTAAATTTCAAGGGTTCTTGATCATCATTGTCAATACATGTGTGTGTTTTTAAATAAATGAGCTGGACATACGTTGCATGTCGCTATGTAGCTCAGCTGGGTAACACATTAACGTTTGGGGGCAGAGGTCGCGGGTTCGACCCTTTGCTACCCCGTTTTTTGCCTTTATTTTTAGTATTTTGTTAAACCAATCAATTTTAATGGTTTAAAACCTTAATAAATGACAACTAATTTATATTTTATCAGAACCATCATATTAACCAGTTGTTTTTCCGAATCTCGATTAAAACTAGATATATATATATATGTATGTATATACGTGTATGCATAATAGTTATTAAAAGTTTATAAGGGTTTTGTAATAAATATTTAACAAGATTTTGTTTATTTAGAATACGTAAACTAAGGTATATGATATTATTTTACATAATAATTTGGCTAAATAATTTATAAACAAATGACATCTTTATAAATATATATTGTTACCGTTTGAATAATAAAAGTACGAATATTTTATAAACAATTATATTTTATACAATATTAATTTATAAGTAATCTTTATTAATCATAAACTTTAGATGAAATATGCTATACTCGCAATATCTGTTCATATCCCGTTTCTCTCTTAGTCCATTTGTTAATTTGTAGTATTTCCCGTTATTACACTTGTTAGGATTTGACTATGCTACCTCTCGAGCGCGACGCTTATCCTCCTACCAAATCTTAACGTACTTATTCATTTGCTTATTATATAAGGTGAGTTTACATATCCCCCTTTTTCATCTTTTAAGTTTTGGGGGTGGCAAGTATACCCTCTTTACATTACACATTTTTATTTCCACATCTATTCAAAACACAATTCAATATATGTTTATGTGTGGCTATTACATGCTCTATGATAATGCTCTATGTGCTTAATTGTTTATTTTATGTTTGGTGGTTGGTATCTCATCCTCATCTATCCTCATCTAGTATGATCATACATTTACCCAAGTACATTGATTTCGTATCAATAAGAACGGGTCCACATCTATTTAGTTGTTTACATTTTCATAGATATAGTAATACTCATCATTTACATATGAATTGTGGTTTTTATCTATATATGTATCTCAACTAACACTTATGTATTCTCACCAACATTCGTGTTGACAAACGCTATTTTTATACATGCTACAGGTGCAAGTAATTTACATTGTTCAAGATCGAAGAATTTAGTTTTACCTTAGGATATTATTCAAAATACAAATCATGATGTAATTGTTGTTCTGTTTATTGAATTTGTGTACTTGTTTTGATATTAATGAATTAAATAATTGTTGTCACTTTAATTAGTGTCTTTCAAGCTACTGTCCAATCAATACGTTACGTCCCGGCATGTTCCGCCTTTGGTCGGGGTTACGTTTGGTCTTTGTTAGCATGTTTATGAACTCTAAATCTTTTATATAGCTCATATAACAAAGATCTAACACAAACTAACGTTCGTTTGATCTCGTTTCTCTCTTCTTGCTCGCGGCCGATTATGGATAAGTGTGTGTGTGTGTGTGTGTTTTTGAGTGTGTAGAGAATAAGGTGGATAAGATGGATGGAAATGGAAAGGATTAGGGTTTAAGGGGGTATTTATACTCCATTAAGTCCATGGACCTAAGGCCCATCTTTTCTTTATGGTCTATAACTAATCTCATCTAATTATCCTACTTACTCTTTCATATTTCATTAATATTATCGTTCCACTAACTCATTTATTTCACCCGACGCAAATAATATATATTAACTATTATTCTAGAAATTTCGGGATGTTACAATGGTCAACATACAATTATCTTAATTATGGAATAAAATTTTTGTTAATTAACATCTCTTATTTTGTGCTTATCTGATCAAGCAATGATTGGGTTTATTTTTTTAAACAATTATTATAATCACATATAAAATTATTCAACGATTAATTAAAATCATACACCATATTACTCCTCAATAATTCTTAAAATCAATCACATTCAACATTAATTATCAACAAAAAAACACTCTACGTGAAAGAAGCTTAACTAGATATTTTCTGTTTATATAAGCGATTTTGATGTAACGAAGTTGGAAGTTGATGTTGTACAACCAAAATCGTGTTCATATAATCGTATGTCTTTAATGTTGTATGGTCTGTTATTGTTTAATCTTAATACCAATATTTTGTTCTTCAATGTGCTGTGTTATATATATCCAAGATCTAGGATAATGTTGGTATTTTTTTTTGGGGGGTGGGGGGGAATTGTGTTTCTTCAACATATTGTGTGATAATATATACTTTGTTTTAGCCGAATTTAGTATACCAGATTTATGTTACTTCAAATGTTGTCGGTCTGTTATTCTGGAAAATTGCATCTCACTCACATTGTGTTATTATGAGAAATGCATAACGATGGGAAAAACACAGTCATCGGAATCGAAATCACAAAACACTCCACCGTTTAACCCACCATTGGATATCCAAAAAACAATAAAATAACTATCGATTTATACCTTGGTTTAATTAAAGATGATGAACACACCATGTTTTTCTTCAATCTAGATCCAGAAGATAACCTCATAATTCATAGTTGAAAGGTGAGAGAAATTATTAATAATAACTAAATTGTAGGAGTTGCCATGTAGAAATAGTTGACAAGATTCATGTTTTTATCACACTATAGACTTTTTTACCCCTAACTCCCTTTAATTAAGCCAATAAAATAAGACACACCCACGTATAAACCAACTTTCATCTCAACCATTAGATCACTCAATCCAATGCAGCAGATCTCTTCCTGCACTTTTTATACACACCTCACTTTTTAGAATAACTTTACCCTATATATATATATTAAACATTAGTTCAACTAGCATTGAAGAGGAAGTGAAGATTTGAGCAACAGACCGTAATGTTTTAAGTTCAAATTCGATTCCAACCAAGTTTTACCATAGTGACCTTCGGGCAACAGATTTTTGTGAGAACTAAAAATGATATGCTTGAGCTGTTCAATGCTATTTGCAATCGCAAACATATGAAGTCACATTTTCTCATTGAATAAATTACTCACGTAACAATACTTTATTTGATATTCGTTAAAAAAATAAAAGTATTTTCGTTTTCATCAGAAAAAAAATTACCTTTATTTTGTTTGTCATTCTTAATTAATATCATTTAATTCCTCAACTCTGATTGGATGTGAAGAAGCGTGAATCGACTTACTTGTATTCGATCTACGTTCCTCGGGTATGAGTGTGCTATATCACCGATGGTTTTCCGAGATACGAGTTCTTCCACCTACAAAACAAACAGCACCGTGAACTTACCCCTCAGAAAGGGACAGAGGGGTCCTCTTTGGGGTAACCCTCCGGTATGAGAATAAGATATTGCTGGAGAAGATGATAAGAATGTGAAAATGAATAAGGACTTAGAATGTATTTTCTTTCTTGACCTCAACTGTGGAGGTGGTGTAGTATTTATAGTATTAGGGTTTCCAATGATTGGGCTTAGACCCAATTAGGGCCTTTTTGGCCTCCTCCTATTGCTTCGCGCCACGTGTACTTAGGACACCTGGTGCTTTTTCATTGATTAATCTCTGACCAAGGTATTTTACCTGACCCTTGTGCCATCACATGGTGGCACATGGGTTTTGCTGAGTTGTCCACCCTTCATTGGCAGCTGTCAACATCAGCACATTCTTTACTCCTTAAAAGATACCTTCTGGAAGGTTGTCTGATGAGTACAATCATGGTTGTCCTTATCCTGATTTGGATTAGACTATTGTCTCATTTGTTGTGTTGTCCTTTATGCGCCTATCCCTGGGATGCGCAAGGTCTTCTCTTTATTCTCACGCGCAGATGTTTCTTGCGCAGATGTGATATGCATGAGCATGTGGTATGCGTAAGCATATGTGATATGCGTGAGCATATGTGATATGCGTGAGCATATGTGATATGCGTGAGCATATGTGATATGCGCCATGCGCAGATGTGATATGCGTGAGCATGTGTGATGCGCGAGCATGTGTGATGCGCGAGCATGTGTGATGCGTGAGCATGTGTGATATGCGTCACGCGCATAGGTTTTGGCTTTGTGTCTTCATGACATCCTGATTTCAAGCCTCTTGTCTATATCTTATGGGTTGACCCGCACCGCTCGATGTTAAGGCGGGTGCATACCCCTTCAAGCCCCCCCAGTCTAATGTGTGTCTTGTCTCGCGCGAGCGAGGTAAGATAGATATTAGACTTAATAGTTTGCTTTTTTAATAGGGTTTGTCTTTTCTTTTTCATTTCTCATATGCGCGTTGCGCGAAATTCTATCCCTTAGGTTAGAACGAATTGGCAATGCACGTGGATGGTTGGTGCTGACATGCATCATTGATGGAGACGTTACGTGTCAGACCTTTCGCGTGCTCGAGGTGCATCAGAGATGGATACGTTATGTGTCAGACCTTTCGTGTGCTCGAGGTGTTACAGTTGCCTTTCACGTCTCCTCATACAGTGTCAGGAACACGTGTCGCCCTTATGTTGACCTACGCCTGCGCGTGGGGGCGCGTGAGCGTAGATCTGATTATTACTTGCTTCTCTTTCTCTCCCCTGGGCCTATAAAACCAAACCCTTTGAACGGTTTTTTCTTCATCTCCATTGTCATTTTCAGAGCTTTTGCTTCTTCAATTTACATTCCGATTAAGAGCCTTTATCTTTGCTTCCAGATTCCGTCCTCACAGTGACCATATTGTTCGATTTGCAATCGTATGTCTGATAACCCAGACACCACAATTTCCCCTAGTAAACGCCGTGTAAAATCTGTGGTTATGTCTACTTTAAAGAAGACCGGCAAGGGTACTAGGGTTGCCGAGGCCTCGTCGGAGGAAGGAGGGAAGAACAAAACGGTGAAGAGATGGGATGAGATTCCCTGCAAGTTGAAACAACCTGATCTTGATAGTCTCATTGCTTCTCAGGGTTTTCTCCCTGAGTATGGTTGTCTGCTCCCGGCAGCCGGGCAGACGGCGGCGGATCCTCCTGCCGGCTATATCTCTCTATATTCTCATTTTTTACTCACTGTAACCTTCGTCTTCCGATGACAAGGTTTATAGGTGCGCTCCTTCAGTTTTATGGGATTCACATATCCCAAGTTCATCCCCATGGATTGGTGCGCATGACTCATTTTGAGTTCATGTGCAAAGCTCAGCGCGAGGAGCCCACCCCTCGGCGCTTTCAATATTTTTATAAGCCGAAAATTCAAGATTCTTGGTTCTCATTCACACCGTGCAGTCAGAAGGTTAAGTGCTGCACTGTTTCTTTCAAAAGCCTTCATGACTGGGCGGAAAAATTCTTTTATATCAAGGCTGGTGTTATCCCAATTCGCATGACTATGCGCGCGATCACTTCTGCGCCCGCGGATGACAATGTCCTTAAGAACCCAACGGGCGCATGGGTTAAGAAGTTATCTGCTGAACCATCCCCCGCCAGGAAAATTTGCGAGGAAGCGCTGGTGGGGGTTGGTATGAGCAAGAGGTGGACTGACAGCGCGACTGAGCCTGTCATCCATGTTGATGGCCTAGGTTGGTTGTTTGTTCATTGCATTAATTCTGCGCGAGTATAATTCACTTAGTTGATATTACTTGTCTTGTTTTATGCAGTAAGCAAGGAATACATCCACGCCGCCTATGATGAGCATACAGAAGGTGGCTCTGTCGCGCTGAGCGCTGGGGAAGTTGCCTTCCCTGATCGCTTCGATGATATGTTCATCCCTGTCGATTTAGAATTTTGTTTTGACGGCGATGCGCCTGGTAAGCCTTTGTATTTGTGCTTAGGTCCTTAGAATACCAAATTTGGTTTTAACATTTCTGTTGCGCGTATTGTAGATGCGCTCGCTAATTATGAGTTGGAGCTTGTGGAAGAGGAAGTGGGGGAGGAAGAAGCTGAAGCGCCACAACTCAAGCGCAAGGCTAAAGGCAAAACTGGCGCAGGGGCCAGTAAAAAACAGAAAAAAGAAGATGCCTCTGTTGCCCAGAATCTTCCTCCAACTCAAGCGAAGGGACTTGAGAAAACCAAGGGTTTTACATCCAAGTTTTCCTCGTCTTCCTTGCATCGAGGTGTGGGCAATCCTCCAGTCCACACGAGGTATGGTGCTGCCACCTCATCTCTTCGCGCGGCGGACGAGGGAAGCGGCGCTGCGCCTGCTGTTCCGTCTTCTCCAACAGGTATACTTTGTTTATATTTTGTGATTTTATGAGCGTGATTCCGATAGAGTTATTAATGAAGCTTTGTTCACTCAAATGTTTGTAGAGCCGGCAACGTTGGTAGCTCAACCTCAGGCGCAGCAAGGTGCCGAGGCTAAGCCGAAGGTTGTTTTGAAGTCCCCTGTTTTACCCTCGAAAAGGGGGAAAATGGACTTCATGGCGATGTTTAATTCGCGGACTGCAATGCGCCAAGGTATTTATTGCGCTTTGATTGTCTGATTTTTTTCTTTGGTTCAAGTCATGAATCATTTCTCCTTGTTGGTTTTTTCATAGGCATTATAGCTGGCACACAAGCTGCTGGTGGTACCACTAGCGCTGGCGCCGCTAGTTCTGCTCCTGCTCCCACAAGTACTGAATCTCCCCTCATTGGGATCACTAAGGAGCAGAAGACTATTTTTCGCGCTACTCTAATAGCGTCAAGATCTCCCTCACCTCCTCCTGCGCGTAGCCCTCCTCGTGAGACTATTTTTGATTCTTCCAAGTCGCAGGAGAAGAGACCTGTTCTAGAGGATGAGGAGGAGGTTAATTCTGAAGGTTCTGATGGTGGCCGCGCAAGTCCTATAGCACCACGAGATTTCGTGGCGCAGCCTTCTTCTCGTGGGGCAGGCAGGAGCTCATCAGCTGGCGCTAATCTTTCCGCCGATTCTCCTCAGGTATAAGTTTGTTTTACTCCGCTGTGTAGACTTCCAAATTAGTGTTTAGATAACTAAAACGTTTCTTTGCATTGCTTTGTGTTTGCAGGAAGCCGATCACATATACCGCCCGAGCTGGAATATCACTGAAGAGAGCTCATTCCAATCCATGGGCGTATGTGAAGACTTCTGGGCTCATTCTGTTCCTCCAGCTGAAAGGAGGTTTCAAGAGGACCGCGCTCGCGTGGACTTGCTTAATGACCACCTTTTTGCTGGGTCTGCGTTCTTTGCTGCCTCCCAAGAGCTTCGCAATGATTATATAAAAGTGCGTGATGCCCTTGTGGAGGCCAAGCAAGAGGCTAAGGTTTCTGCTTGGAATTTTTCTGATGCCCGAGAGAGGGCTGAGAAACTCCAAGCAGAACTTAGCGAGAACCGGGCAAGTGCCAATGCTGCTTTTGTGAAGCGCGGGCTTGAGCTGCAAGCTGCGCGGGAGAAGCTGCAAGCAGCAGAGGCAGATGCGGCCAAGTACGCGCGTCGAGCGCGTGATTTGGAGTTGGAAGCAGAGGCGCGTGACCGAACTATTGCGCAGGCTAATACTGACAAATCTTTATTGGAGAGTGAGGTTGAGCGCCTAAAGAAAGAGCTCGATGCTGCGCGAGCGGAAAAGAATGAAGCCTTGGCGGCAGCAGCGTCTGACAAAGAGGAGCTAAAACAAGCCAAGGAAACTGTTGAGTTGTTAAACTCTCAGATTCCTTCTCTTGAGACGTCTGTTTCTTCCCTCGCGCAGGACCGTCAATGGCTAATTTCACAGGGTGTGACTCGTTGCGCTTATGCGATGAAATACTCAGACGAGTTTCAGACCCTTGTGATGGATTGTAATGCAGCATCGCGCTTGGTGGGTCGGGCTGAAGGGTTTAAGGATTGTTATGAATATGGCATGCTAAAGAAGAATCCATCCGACTACCCTTATCAGCTCGACGCTGTCTGCGCTGACATGGCTGAGGTGGGGGAGAAGTACTTGAATACTCCAATTCCCATCCTTGAGCAGGTATTTTAACTTTAATGAGTTTACTTGACTTATTTTTATAATCTTTTGTACTCATATTGTTCCTTGTGACTTGCAGATAGCCGCGCTTGCCGACCAGCCCGATCTTGGCGCGTTAAAGAAATTACTTGATGAATGCGAAGGGACTGGTGGCAGTGATGATGGCGCGGGCAATGCTACCTTTGCCAGCGGCTCCGGCGTGGCCAAAAGACCTACTCCTGACACTATCGTGATAGAAGACGACTCCATTCAAGACGAACAGCTTGATTATGGTAAGTTTGGAGATGACGAGGAGCGGGCTGCGCCAGATGTTGAGGGAGGAAGTAATGATGAGGACGATGAAGAGGTTGATATTGATATAGAGATTTGAAAAGCCCTTCTTGTTTTTTTTTTTTTTTTTTGTGTTTGTAGTTTTTACCTCATCATTTGTAAATTTGTAAACTTCTATGTTTTGGAATAAAATTTTGTTTTTCCCTTATTCGCATCTTGCGCATTCCCAATTCATCTCTTTATATTGTATGCGTGTGCTTGTTGAATATAACGTATGCTTACGCATTGAAACTTGAACAAGATTGTAAGGAAATTATTTTTACTTAATCCTTAACAGTTGTCATATTTCAAGTTATTTTGCGATATTTTGAATATGCTGACACGTGCCTTGGCATTTCATTATTCCTCTTTTGCGCGACGTTATCGCGCATTTATTATAGGGAATTATGAATGAGTTTTTTATCCTTTACGTGTCAGTATGTGTTACTCTGATATCCATTATAATCCCATGCGCCGCCCCGACCTGAGACCTTAACAACTATGCTTTGGCATGTGCTTTGCCTTAGTTGTGCTTAGGTACTTTTATGGTCCAGCTGCGCAGCATGTAGGATGGATGTTGTGAGTAATTTGAGCTAAGGCTCATATTATTGGGCTAAGGCCCTGAGCTAAGGCTCATATTATTGGGCTAAGGCCCTGACGTTTGAGTTAAAACTCGTTAACGCGTCTGAGCTTGAAGCTCGCGCATGTATGTTTTACTTCGTTTTATTTTTAGTTTGATGTCAATACAATGTTGTCATATTGCTCAAAATTAATAAAGGGAAGTGTGAAACATGTATGCAAAAGGTAATAGAACGCATATTAAGAGAAAATAGCGCATATCATTATTCATAATGGCTTAAAAAGCCTTGATTACAATCTTGACAACTTTTACATGAAACATTTTCTAAGTTGTGCTGCGTTCCATGTGCGCGGGATCTTCTTTCCATTTAAATATTTTAAAGCGTATGCGCCTTTTCCCAATTCTTCCGAGACTTGATAAGGTCCCTCCCAGTTGGGAGACATCTTTCCCGGGGGTATTGCGCGACTAGCTTCATTGTTCCGAAGGACAAAATCATTCTTCTTGAAGTGGCATTCTTTCACGCGCTGATTGTAATATTTTTCTAGTGTTTTCTTGTATTTGGCTTCACTGATGATATCGGCGTCTCTGCGCCCTTCAAGTAAGTTGAGATCCAACCTCCTTTCTTGCTCGTTATTTGTCTTACTTATCATGAGCACTCTATAGGATGGGCATCCAATCTCTGCTGGAATCATAGCCTCCGTTCCATAGGTTAGGCTGAACGGGGACTCGCCATTGCTGGTTTTGCTTAATGTCCTGTGCGCCCACAGGACATTAGGTAACTCCTCGACCCATGCATGGGATTCTCCCTCCAACCTTTTCTTCAGCCTATTCAGCAAGCTTTGGTTCGCGCGTTCCACTTGGCCATTCCCTTGAGGGTGGTATACTGAAGTGAAGACTTGGTTGATGCGCAATTCCTTGAGCCAACTGGATATCTTCCTGTCAGTGAATTGTTTGCCATTGTCGCTCACAATTTCCATGGGCAGGCCAAAACGGCATATGATGTGGCTCCAAATAAATTGTTTCATTGCCTCGGCTATGATTTTTGATAGTGGCTTGGCTTCAACCCATTTTGTGAAATAGTCTACTGCCACTACCAAAAACTTTACTCGCCCCGGCGCTTGTGGTAAGGGACCCACAATATCGATTGCCCATTTGTGGAAAGGCCATGCAGAGGTCACCGGAATCAAGTTGTTATTTGGCCGCATGGTGTTTGGCGCATAGCTCTGACACGCTTTGCATTTTTGGATCTCTTTTAACGCGTCCAAGTACATGCCTAGCCAATAGTAACCTGCGTTCATTGCCTTGGAAACCACCATGCGCGGGTCCGCATGTATTCCACAGATCCCTTCGTGTATCTCTCTGATCACATAGCTTGCTTCCTCAGCATCTAGGCATTTCATGAGCGGTCCAAGATAAGAGCGTCGATATAACGTACCATCAAGCAGTTCGTAGTTCTGCGACTTGTGCCTTATCTTCCTTGCCTATGCGCGATCGTCTGGTACCTTTCCCTCCCTCAAGAATTCCATTATTGGAGTTATCCTTGATGAAGGTGTTATATGAATTACAAGGACAGACTTCGCTCCCACCGACGGGTTGCTCATTACTTCCACCCTGACATCTTTGCCAAAATGATCGAAGCTGGTTGATGCCATCTTGCTCAGCGCATCGGCAGACTTATTTTCACTGCGCGGAATGTGTATGATTCTGAAAGAGTCAAATTGTTCGGTGAGTTTTTTCGCCTGCTCTAGATACAGAGGCATGGTGTTCTCCTTGGCATCATAAAGGCCATTGACTTGTGCTGCTACCAGGTATGAATCTACATGAGCCTCTAGCTTTTTGACTCCGAACTTGCGCGCGATGCGCAAACCAGCCACCAGGGCTTCATACTCAGCTTCATTGTTGGTGCTCTTGAAATCCAACATGATTGCGTAGGTATACTCATGATTTTCTGGGTCCACCAGTTTGAAGCCTGCATCGGACCCTTCGTTGTTTGAAGCCCCATCAGTGAATTATCTCCAAACGTTTTCTTCATTATTGGCTTGCGGAGGGTCTACTTCGCGCTGAGCCTCTTCGACTTTTCCTTCAGGGATTTCTGCGATGAAATCAGCTAAGACTTGTCCCTTGATTGCTGGGCGAGGCTTATAGGTGATCGTGTGCTCCCCTAATTCCAGCGCCCATTTTGTCAGCCTTCCTGAGAGCGTGGGACGTCCCAAGACTTGCTGGATGTTGTAATCAGTCAGGACTTCAATAGGATGACCATTGAAATATCTGTGAAGCTTGCGTGACGCATGCATTAGTGATAAAACTAACTTTTCTATGATGGTGTAGCGCGTCTCAGGATCTGTCAGCACCTGACTTACATAATAGATTGGTGTTTGGATTCCTTTGCGATCCACCAACAATACTGCGCCAATGGCGCGCTCTGCTGCTGACAGGTACAACGTTAGAGTTTCACAAGGTAGTGGAGCTGTGAGCGCAGGCAGATTTATCAGACATTCTTTTATCTCACTGAAAGCTTGCTCGGCCTCCGGCGTCCACTTGAATTGGCTTTTCTTTAAGCAATTTCTCAATGTGTTAATGAATGGGGTAGATTTGCTTGCATGGTTCGCTAGGAACCTGTTAATTGATACCAATCTACCATTCAACTTTTGAACTTCCTTCATGGTGGATGGTGAGGGCATGTCGAGGATAGCCTCCACCTTCTCTGGGTTCACCTTGAAACCATCCTTGGTGACCATTACGCCAAGAAATTTCCCTTCTTCCACGCCGAATGTGCATTTGCTCGGGTTGAGCTTCATGTTTACTTCCTTTAGGCGCCGAAGGGTTTCTTCGATGTCTTTGAGCATTTGTTTTTCCTCCCTGCTTTTAATCACCAAATCATCCACGTAGACTTCTAAGTTTTTTCCAATTTGCTCGTTGAAAACTGCGTCCATGAGTCTCTGGTAAGTGGCTCCTGCATTCTTCAAACCAAAGGGCATTTTTGTGTAATAGAAAACACCCTTGTCATTTCTGAAAGCAGTCTTGTCTTCATCCTGTGGTGCCATTTGAATTTGGTGATAACCCTTATAGGCATCCAGGAAGCATTTGAGCTTAAATGGCGCCACAGAGTCCACCTTTGCGTCAATGTTTGAGAGGGGGTAACAATCTTTTGGACACGCTTTGTTGAGGTCCTTGAAATCAATGCACATTCTCCATGACCCATTTCTCTTCTTTACCATCACAGGATTGGCTACCCATGTTTGGTATCGTATTGGGCGAATGATATTCGCGCGCAATAGATCTTCTACTTGCTCATTCATGGCATTTGCCTTCTCGTCTCCTATGACTCTTTTCTTTTGAGCAATTGGCTCTACAGACTTGAATGTGTTGAGAGAGTGTTGCGCCAGGTCTCGCGGAACCCCAGTCATATCAAAATATTGCCATGCGAAGACTGACGTATACGTTGTGAGCAATCTTTTCATTCTCACCCTTGTGTCATCTGATATCGTAGCTCCAATTGTGATTGTTTGTTCTGGGAATTTTGGGTTGAGAATCCATTCCTCTGGCGCGTTGTCTGCCACTGGAAGCTTCATTCTCCCTTCTCGAGGTATACTTGTTACTGCGCATAAATGATCTCGATACACAAAAGTTACTCCCGTTGGTGTTGGGAACCCCAACGCGCCATGCGCTGGTGACGGTATGGCGTTGAATTGGGCAATCGTTCCTCTATCCAAGATCATACTATGGCATGAAGTGGTGGGCAAGACCAGGAAGTTGACAATTTCAGCTCGCTTGTGCTTCTCATTCCCCATAGTTAGTTCGAATTGTATCTGACCTAGGGGGTAAATAATTTCGTTTGAGACACCTGAGATTGGTGCACTCAAAACTTCGAGCCTTGCTTGGTCTTCTGGATCCAACTTCCTGAAACATTGCTCATACATGATGTCTGACTCACTACCAGTGTCCACCAGGACTCTTGACACCTCATAATGAGCGATGTGTGCAGTGATGACTAGAGGACTGCTGCTAGACGGGCCTCCTCTGATTCTTGGAAAGATTACTTGTTGCTCGCGCCAATCCCCTTGGATTTGCGCGCTTCTCTTCCTCGATCTTTGCCCTTGCCTTCCTCCTTCGGCTACACAGATTCTTTTGAATTTTTTACTGGCCGAGGCTCCGTCTGGTTGTTCGTTTTCTGGTCTTGGGTTTTTTACTAGGTGAGCCAACTTACCTGATTTCACATCTTTTTCGATCGCATCCTTCAAATGGTGGCATGCATCGGTGTTGTGCCCTGTGGATTTGTGAAACTCACAATATTTGCCACTGTTTGGTGGTCCTTTATGGAGTAATGGCCTGGGGCTTTTAAACTGGACATTCTCTGTGCTTAACACTTGCGAAGGCGTTTTGGTGAGGGGAGTCAATATTCTTGGTAGAGGTCTATTATGCTCTCTGCCGCCTTCCTTCTTGTCACCCTCTCCGCGATTAAGAATGTCTTTTTGGGGCTGGGGTGAACTTTGTAGCGCTTGCTTTTCTGCGGGAGAATAATTGGTTTGTTGCAACCTGGACCATACAGAGTTTTGTTTGCCCCTCCTTTCATTGTTGCGTGGTGCTTCTGTTTGATGCCCTCTATCTCTTGCTCTGTCTTGGGCAATTTGTTTTTCATTTCGCGCGAAGACTCGCGATGCTTCCATAAGCTTAGCCCAAGTGGTTGGCATGCCTTCTCTGCTCACGAGAGCTCTGCGGAGTTGATCACTGCGCGCACCTTGTATAAAGGCCACGCGCAAGAGTTGTTCAGTGATGCCTCCGATTGCAAGAGATTCCTGATTGAAGCGAGTTATGTAGTCTTCAATGGTTTCATCATTCCTGCGCACGCAGTGCATGATGTCATCGGGGTCGCGCGTGTGTCTGCGCTGCTGTACAAAGTGAGCCTGGAACTTTTCCAATAGCTCTTCGAACCCATCGATTTGTCCTGTTGGCAAGCTTTCGAACCAGACACGCGCCGCGCCCGTGAGGCAGCGAGCAAACATGTGACACCATGTTGGCATCGTCCAGCTTTCTAGGTTTCCAGTGTTGTAAAAACCTTGTAAGAAATCATCTGGATCTGTTGTACCATCGTACTTGCCTAAACCACTTGGCATCTTGGTTTTGTGTTGAATGGGAGCCTTCGCAATGCGCTCAGTGAATTTTGAATGTTTTACCAAAATGGCTGGCCTATATGGTGTGGTTACGTCCACTTGCGCTTTCGCTTGTGGGTTGTATGGTGTGTATAAATCCATATCAGCTTTGGCTCCAGGTGCTATGTTCATGTGTGCGCGAAGCTGCGAACCTCCTGCATGAGTATCTCGTGTCTTCCTCATGCTGTGCACCTCTTCCTCATCACTAATATCAGCGTGTTCGGTGTGAACAGAATGACCGTCTTCCAGCGCGCGCGCCTTTTTTGTTGTTCCCTGAATGGTTTGTTTATCAAATGCGAGCCTTTGTGTTAAGTCGGCTAACTTTTTGTGTTTTACCAGCTCATTGTATTTGTCCATTAAACGCCGTTGTTCGTTTATGAGCCATTCTTTAGGGTCATTGGTTTCAACTTCCGGACCCATTGGTCCTTTTTGTTTTGCACCAGTCAGATTTTGGAACGTGAGATCGTCTGGAGGAGTTTCAGTCTGGCTATGAGGTGTTGTGTTGAAGGGATGGTTACTGGTGGTGCGCGTAGTGTCACGCGGCGCCCTCAGAACCTGATGTCCCTCATTAACATCCTCAAGCTCATTATCCTCCAGAACTTGATCATTGTTTCGAACACCGGAAACCATGGTGAAGGTTTTCAGAGAGAACTGATGAAATAATGGTTTTGTTGCCGTTGTAACAGGTGATGGCGCCAATGAAGAGGCGTGAATCGACTTACTTGTATTCGATCTACGTTCCTCGGGTATGAGTGTGCTATATCACCGATGGTTTTCCGAGATACGAGTTCTTCCACCTACAAAACGAACAGCACCGTGAACTTACCCCTCAGAAAGGGACAGAGGGGTCCTCTTTGGGGTAACCCTCCGGTGTGAGAATAAGATATTGCAGGAGAAGATGATAAGAATGTGAAAATGAATAAGGACTTAGAATGTATTATCTTGCTTGACCTCAACTGTGGAGGTGGTGTAGTATTTATAGTATTAGGGTTTCCAATGATTGGGCTTAGACCCAATTAGGGCCTTTTTGGCCTCCTCCTATTGCTTCGCGCCACGTGTACTTAGGACACCTGGTGCTTTTTCATTGATTAATCTCTGACCAAGGTATTTTACCTGACCCATGTGCCATCACATGGTGGCACATGGGTTTTGCTGAGTTGTCCACCCTTCATTGGCAGCTGTCAACATCAGCACATTCTTTATTCCTTAAAAGATACCTTCTGGAAGGTTGTCTGATGAGTACAATCATGGTTGTCCTTATCCTGATTTGGATTAGACTATTGTCTCATTTGTTGTGTTGTCCTTTATGCGCCTATCCCGGGGATGCGCAAGGTCTTCTCTTTATTCTCACGCGCAGATGTTTCATGCGCAGATGTGATATGCATGAGCATGTGGTATGCGTAAGCATATGTGATATGCGCCATGCGCAGATGTGATATGCGCCATGCGCAGATGTGATATGCGCGAGCATATGTGATGCGCGAGCATATGTGATGCGCGAGCATATGTGATATGCGTCACGCGCATAGGTTTTGGCTTTGTGTCTTCATGACATCCTGATTTCAAGCCTCTTGTCTATATCTTGTGGGTTGACCCGCCCCGCTCGATGTTAAGGCGGGTGCATACCCCTTCAGGATGTTACATGTTGGAAAGAAAATAAAAACTTTCCCACGAACAATAGTTCAGGTGTGGTTTGCGGTGTCATCGTCACGTGCTAATCACGGTGTTGTCCATATCACCCACGTGAACGAAGGGTGTCTGTCACTCTCATTCACGAGTTGTGTCCCTACGCAGCCATTTCTCTTGTTATGTCATAATTCATATCAAATGTTTCACATCACGTATACCCTTTTAGATATTCAATGACGACCTAACTTATTTATAATACTAGGGTATAGACACGTGTTACATACGGGTAAAAAAATGTGTCATCAAACATAATAATTTAGACAACAAATTCATGTAACACAAAACTTCTTTAAACTTTCGGACCAAAACGTTAGACATTTACAATGTAGATATTAAAAGTTTAAAGTTACAATAAGTTAATGTACACCAAACCATCAAAAAACATCAACAAAAAACATAAACATGTTCTTTCATATTAAACCATTATCAACTTCTTCAAATATTTTAACAAAAGAAACTCATTTTGTTTCACTATCTGAAAATTTTTAAAAACAATATCATCCAAATAAAATAATAACATGTTTAATAATGAAAGCCATGTTACACACGGATGAAAGTTATAATAAAGGTAAAAGAATATTACATGTAATACGTAAATTAGGTTATATTATATAATGATTTTTATTTATGACTTTATAATAAGTTTTTGATATATTTATACACTATTAATTATAAATTATAATTTGCAAACCAAACCTTGGTGTTTAATTTATTTTAAAACAAAAAATTTATACCGATATTATTATACATTTTATGTGTATAAAAATGATATTTAGAACAAAATATTGTCACATATTAAAAAAACGTCTTTCTATAACGTTAGAAGAATTGAAGGCGAAGACTCAAACAATAATGTAAAATTTAAATATTTTTCAATGGCTAGTAACCTGTGTATTATACGCGTGAAAATTGAATATAAATATATATAGCGACAATGATGATGATGATGATGATAATAATAATAATAATAATAATAATAATGAATTGATATTGTAATATTTATAAGAACAAATAAGTTTACATTCATTAGAATGTATTGTTGTTTTTATTAAAACAAAATAACATACAACAAAGTAAAATGCCAACTTAATTAAAACATCTTTCTAACTTAAACCATGAAGCCAAAAAGATATATCAATAAAAACTACATCATAATATATGAAGTCATAAAGTCTTGTTTATTAAACAATCATCAAAATACAAAGAAATGTGTTTTAATTTTTATACTTGCAAAGAAGAAAACTAAAATCACCACAAAATCAAATTCAATGTATTGTTAATAAGAGAAATAAAGGTACAAATACAATTCACAATCTTATAAACAAATCATAAATCTCAATATACATCCTTGGAATGAAAGAATGAATTTTATGATAAGAATTATATAGAGATAGTCATCATATTATCATACGGTTAATAATAGAAGTTGTTTGACAAAATTATGACACGGTTTTTATTTATAGATGATTTAGATAAACTTTGTAAGGATGTGATCGAATTAATTACGATGACAGTTTTTGTCTAAATCTGAATATTAAATTTGTATATTAAAGTATGTCAGTTTCGGTTTAATTTGAATATTCATATTTGTCAAATTTGGTTATGGAATGATTTATATATGAAAAATGCATATGTCGTTTTAGTTAAAAAAATAGTATAGCTTAAAAATAACTTGTGACGACACAAATTCATACCGAACAAATTTGATACTCTTTTAAAATTAAAACAACTCATTTCGAAATAATTACAAAATATAAAGAAATGGTTTATTAGTCAACTTCAAAAAATTATGGAAAGGTTTTTGATTTCTGAAATATTATAATCATGGGTTTATTTTAAACCAATTTTGACATTTATGCATAATAAAAATAGGCAAATATAAGAAAATGGAATATTTGTTGAGATTGAAGAATATAGAAAGCTTTAAAAGTTTGTATTTAATTTGTAAGATTCCGTATTTAATCGGATTTAAATATGTTATAACTATTAACCATAAATTAATCAATTATAGTGACTATTTAATTTGAAATTTTAATATAAATTCAAAATGATTTAGTTCAAATTCTGTATTTTATAAACAACTTACTATATTTTCAGTAACATTAAAATTAAAAGTAAGTTATAATGATGATTCTAATTTGAATTTCGAATATAAGATTGATATTATTAATTTTAGACATTAATTATAACATTTAGGCGTAATTAAAAATGGTTAAATATAAACAAATAAAAAGTTGGTTGTCATTGAAGAATATGGAAAGCTTTAGAAGTTTTTTTAGTAATTAGTTAAATTCCGTATTTAATCGGAAATAAATATGTTATGAATATTAATTATTTATTAATTAAGAATAATTAAGCAACAAAGATAATACTTATATTTTTGTCAAACTACGTATTTGAATTCATTAATTCTAGAATTCGTTAATAATGCTAGAAAATATTTATATCATGAATATTAAGCAAAATTTAAGTAACTTAACTATCAAATTGTTTGGATGTTAGAATTGGAAGATTTATATTACGTTTAAAAAATCTGTTATTTAAGATGGGTAAAAATATAATACGTTTTTTATTATACATTATTGTAAAAATAGTGACATTAATATTTTGTGAAACTTGGATAACGATTTATAATAATAAAATTTTATATAACTTTGAAAAGACTAAAAAATTTATTTTAACTTTGAAAGTAATTAAAGGTTAAAAAATATATATATTAATGTTCGATGTTACATAAATCTAAATTAGGTTTAAAGTTAAACGTAATTAATATATATTATTATTTTTAATAATTAATATATATTTTTGAATTATGAAATTTTACTAAAACTATATCTTTAATAACTTTTTATTTTGAATTATTATATTTTTAACTTTAAATCTCGTATATTATTATGTTTAGGTTTTTGAAAGTTGTTAAAAATTCAAAAACATGTTAAAATTGTAATTTAAACTCTTAAAGTGTGGAAATTTTGTTAAAATGTAACATTTCGTTTCTCGTTTCGGTTAATAAAATAATAATATTAGTGATTATGAGATGGGTTTGTGTTGGGTTAAATAAATATGGGTAATGGACTTGGGTTAATAAGGAAGAAAAACCATGGGCTTAAGCCCATGACCCATAATATATATATACCATAATTACCCCATAATCCATTCATTTCCACCCATTCGATACACCACCCAAAACATACATTTAAGCTCTCTCTCATCTTTCTCTCTCTCTCTAGCCATTATAGCAAGAATAAACCGAGCATCGATCCGAGGTAATGATAGTATGATATTGTATAGATCCAAACCCGTTAAATCTAGTCGCGAAACGACGAGCCGACACCCTAAACCGTTAAAGTCACGAGATCCGGATGCAATCGGGTATAAACCGATTGAAAGATGAGCTTAGGGGTCACCCTAGATCGAATCCGGATCGAACGGGACGAGTTTCAACTTTCAATTATACTAGGTTGAGGTCAAGACTGACTCGGGTCACACTGGTTCAGATCAAAACGAGTTTCGGGACAAAATGGTGTGACGCAAACAATATCAAAATTGTTCGGACCAAACGTAATTTGAGTTGAAATGAGTCATCATTTTAAAAAGCTATCAAAATAGGTTCACTCGCTATAACTATTTGTATGTCAGCTACTAGCGGTAAGTACTGGTTGCGGCATTGGAAACCCTAGCGGAGGAGTCGACATAATGGTGATGATCGAAGCGGTGTTGCCAGTACTAATGTCGAAAAAGGCAATGAGCTGGTGGTGTGGTTGCCAAAGTTGGCCGCAACAGTGTTTGAAACTATGGTAGGGTGGTGGTAGTCTTGGCGGTGCTTGTGTCGGGGATGCGATAGTGGTGGCTATGATGTAACAACTCAGGTTTTTCGTATTTGAATTCGTATACGTTTACCCGACTCGGGAATATATTTCGGATCTTTCAAATTATTAAAATCTTATATTTATTAGTATTTAACTTTTTTAGACTTATTTTATATTCATATAACTTTCAAACTCGTTAAACAATGCTTAAAAACCTTGAAAATCGCTTAAAATAGCTAAAATAACATGTATGGAAGTGCATGGATTTTGCGTATTTTCAACTAAATTAACAAAACTTAAGCCCCAAGATATCTAAATTAATGTTTTAAAACATACTAATTTGTTTTCTTACTGTCCAACCGCATTTGGTTAGTTATTATACCGTATTTTCTCATTAATAGCTTATTTTGTTTCCTAATCAAGTGGATTCTTCATAAATGCATTATAACACTCAAATTTTAATAAAAAAACACACCTATAAACCATAAAAACTACTGAAGTCCAGCCATCCTCCCCTATCCCTCAAAATTTCCCTTCTCCATTGTCGGTTTCTTCAAGATTAATTAAGTTCTTCAAGCCGTCGTTGACTTTCAAGCTTTAAGACCTCGTTGACCATGAATTTATCTTAGTTCCAATCCTCGTTTGGGTAAGTTGTCTTCTTCAATATTGTAGGATTTTACCTATGTTACAAAATCCCTCAATCAACTTATATGATTGAGGGTAACCGTGTCAATTGGACTCCGACTCGTTTAAGGGCAAAATAGTCAACAAGATTGACTATTCGATTTGTCTATCTTTTGGTCAAAATTAGCTTTCGGGCCAGGATACTTTTTTGTTTGTTTTGAAATTTTGAGTGTACTGACCAAAACCCGACTCCGAACTCATTTTTCTGATTTTTGTCAGTACCAGCTCGCTTATTTTCTGAAAATCTCATAACCGGAGTTCTATACATCCGTTTGGATTAATTCTAATGGCTATGTTCTCGGTTTTGACTCTATTTTCTTATGTATAAGTCTTAGGTCATTTTGGGTCAGATCAATCATCGCGTGAACTTTACTTGTTAAATCATTCTCTCGGTGTATTGGCTTAACCATCGAGGTGAGTATTTCACTCCACTCTTTTTATTTCTTTTAAATCTTTTGGGACATATCTATGCCTAAATTTCTAGTTGCTTACTTGCTTTATTTGAATACATTAGGAGAGGTCCAACATATTCTCATTATAGTATGATCATACGACCGTCGTAGTAGCCATCGTCCAGTTCATCTGGCATCGAACTTACCGACAACTCATCTTTGGTAACCAATGCCTGACGCATGGCAACGGTTTAGCCCTATATTTATATTTTTATGATTTGTTTATGTGCTATGGTTAAATTGATTATCTCACATGAACAGTTTGCATCTTTCTTTATTTATTATATATTATTATTGTAATTTCTTAAACCAATGTTTTACTCACTCAACATGTGTTGCTGACAAACCTTTCTATTTTATACGCATGTGTAGGTTATTGTTTGAACTAGTTGCAAGATTTGGTGAAGACTTAGCGAAGAATTAAGTTAGAAAAGTTATAATCAAGACTTAGATTTGTACAAATTGTTTGCTTAAATGAGTTGCAATTTGTATTTGAATTTTTTGGATATTTAATTAAAATCAAATAGATATTGTCACATTTAAATTATTGCATGATAGTACATTGAGAGCTGTGAGCAATCAGCTCACGCCCCGACATTTTCGTCGTAGATTGGGGTGTGACATGTGTCAATGGTGGCAACAATATTAGCAAACATTAAGTGTTGGACGCGACGACTAGTAGGTGGAACGAAAACAATAGTCGTGTAGGGATGACAATGAGTCGGGTTTTGGACGGGTCCATGTATTCACAAACCCGGACCTGATTATCAAACCCTGTCCCAGACTCGTCGGGTATTTATTGGGTAAATACCCATCGGATATCGGGCATATTCCAGGGTTTCGGGCATACCCGTTAGCTTATTAAAAATACCCATCGGGTATACCCGACCTAAAACCCATCGGGTTTTATCGGGTTTTGACAATATATAAAATATCAATTACAAAAAATTATTACCTTAAATTCAACCAAAAAGAAACAAGTAGTTCTTCTAGTTTCATGATACGTTCAATTTAAGAAAGAAAAAGAAAAAAAAGGCACCTAGTTTGTAGATCGAGGTTTGATACTGGGCGTGATATAATACAACATAAGTTGAAAAAACTTTTAATACTTTTGAATGTCACCACAAAGGCACAAACTCAACACAACTGGTTAAACACATATACCATTCTTTTATTGTTAATATATATTTAGTAACGGTTTAAATAAAAAACAATTGTTTTGTGAGAAGTGTGAAAAAACTTTAAAATAAAACTACGCCATCTAAATAGGACACTATAACATGTAAATAGGAAACTATACAACTTTTAGAAACTATCAATCTCAACCACTAGATCCTAGATCCAATGGTGTACATCCATTCTTATGCTTCTCACAAAACTATTGTTTTTTTACATTAACCCTACCATATATATATATATATATATATATATATATATATATATATATATATATATATATATATATATATAGTTATGTCAGGGACTTCTGGTATATAATTGGGTAAATGTGTCCATATTATCGGGTGATCGGGTATATTATAAATCCCAGAACCGTCCTAAACCCGCGAAAAATTTTAAAACTAATCTCAGGCCTATCCCACACCCTAATGGGACCAATTATGTCGGGTTTCGGGTATTCCCATCGGGTTCGGGTTTCACTGTCATCCGTATAGTCGTGTGTTTTGCTCACAATTTAAGGGGATGTTTGGTAGCCTCTTAATGACCATTATGAAACTACCTCTTAATGGTTAAGAATAGGATCGGCTCGGGATGTTACCGCTACCGATCCCGAAAATTTGAAATACATGGTACCGGTACCGTACCAAAAACGCTCATCCCTAGTTAAGAGGTAACCTTAAGTTTTAATGGTTAAGAGATAACCATTAAGATGTAGTCTCTTAACCGATCAGATTTTACCTCTTAACGTTCGTGGAATAATAATAATAACATTCAAACCGTTACATTACATAACCATTAATTCTTGTCTTAACAAGCATTCAAGTCATTCAAACATAAAACATTCTTTAAAATAACATAACATTTCCTTGAGATGTCAGCTTCTTCAAGTCCATGCCATGTGCCTCCCCTCAAGCGATCTTCCTCATTCTACTCACCTGCGTGCATACTAAAAGTCAGCTATGCTGAGTGAGTTCTAGTTAATCATACAACATACAATCTGTTCTCATACTTGCACACGAGCCCGAAGGTGTGTACGTTATTCGTACCTTGCTTTACATACATAACTATCCATACTACTTAAAGAGCCTTCCGCCCAATAACCTCACAGATATTATAAGGGTCTGGTCCCCAACATCACAGATATTATTAGGGTTTGGTCCCTATCCTCACAGATATTATAAGGGTCTAGTCCCTATCCTCACAGATATTATTAGGGTCTGGTCCCTATCCTAACAGATATTATTAGAATCTGGTCCTTATCCTCACAGATATTATTGGGGTCTGGTCCCCTTTAATTCATGTTACTGTAACATACCTGTCTTTTACATACTTTCCTTGACAATACGTGCAATCTCCGAAGAGCGTTCACGTACCGTCAACATATCATACTTACTTCGTACTTATTCATTCATACATCATTTATACATCATATATATTCATATATACATCATTCATACATCATATATATCAATCATAACTTTAACTATCACCTGACGGTACATGCAATATCCGAAGATCGTTCACGCACCGTCAAGTAATCATCATTCATACATCATACTAAGCATACACTTACCACTTAAGGTAAGTGTATTAACTATCACATCGAGTATGCACACAGCCCCGAAAACATAACAAGGAAGTGGGGCTAGAAACTCACCTGAACGCGGTTACGTTCACCGTTAATAGTTATTCCCTTCTTTATTTGTACACGACTAACTGTATAACAATTACACGTATCAATTAACTATCACTACCCATAACGCATTTCTAGTCTAATTATATACGCAACGAACAGGGGTCCGGGGGCAGCGCCCCTAGCAGCGGGGTTCTAGGGGCGGCAGCCCCTAACAGGTCCAAGGGGCAGAGCCCCTGGCTGGGGTCGAGCTGCCAGATCAGCTTGGAAATATTTTTTTTCCATTAACTGTCTTATCAATTTTCCATTAGAATTTTTGAATCATTAATTAATTTTCTAACTTAAAAGTTCAAGGTCTTCTTTGTAATTAAAGCTTTCTTTTTCTAAGTACAGGGATTGTTCTGTCATTTTGTTAAACTTCTCGTTACATTGTTCTTAACGAATTGGGTTATCATAACGAACTGGTCCTTGTAACGAATTTGACCCTCTAACGAACTGGTCCTTATCTCGAATTGGACCTTATAACGAACTGGTCCTTTGACGAATCAGTTCATATAGCGAATCAGTCCATGTAATGAATTAGACCTTCCAATTCGTTATCTCCTTTAACGAATGACTATAACGAATCAAGGGTGATTCGTTATATTTTCCCTTAACGAATTGAACACGAACTGAAGCTAGTTCGCTATGCTTTCTTTAACGAATTACTTGGCGAATCACCCCTAGTTCGTTAACTTCCCGTTAACGAATTAGGGTTAGGTCAGAGAATGTCAAAAACATTCTCTGACATTCCTTTATCCCCGTACCATTTCCGGCGCCGCCTTTCCGGCGCCGTTGCCGGAAAAACGCGGTTTTGCCGGAAAAAACGAGTTTTGACTCGTTTTTCACCGTTTTTCGCCTCGTTCGATCCAGATCTGAGCTAGGGTGACCCCTAAGCTCATCTTAGGTTCGGTTTATACCCGATTCCACCCGGATCTCATGACTTAAACAGTTTAAAGGTGTCGGCTCATCGTTTCGTGACCATATCTAACGGGTTTAAGCTCATACAACATCATAGTATCATTACCTTAGGTAGGGATCGGTTCTTCTTCTATGTTTCGGCTAGAGAGAATGAGAGAGAGAGAGAGAGAGAGAGAGAGAGAGAGAGAGCTCAAGTGTGTGTTTTGATGGTGTATGGAGTATGTGTGAAATGAAATTAAATGGGTAATTTAAGGTTTATATAATTATGGATCATGGGCTTAAGCCCATGGTCCTTCCTTCTTTCCTTTATAACCCAAGTCCATAACCCATATCCATTTAGCCCAACACTAGTCTGACTCATAATAACTCGTATTTTCATTTATTAACCGAACTAGAAAAACGGGATTTTACAAAATCACATGTATTTTAGAAGAAACCTATTATTACCTTTTTTTATATATATAAAATTGATAAGAACCCACAAGACGGAGTTAGTGTTGATTAAACAAATTCTCTTGGCTAAATTTATATTTTTATGCAATAATTTCACCGAATAAATATATGTAACTAAAAAGTAGCATTTACAATTTTACATGTTTATTAAAGATGAAAATATAAAAGTTCAAAAATATTCCTGCGAGTTTCTAAACTTTAATCTGCAAAAGAATTATATAAATGTGGGCTTTGATGTGTCAAAACTAAAATGGCCAAAAGACATACGAGACCACTCTAGGGCTCCGTTTTCAGCCCAAAACAGACTAGGTTAAATTATTCTTTTTATAACTAATAAAATTACACAAACCTATTTATGGCTAATAATATGCTAATATCAATAAATTGATACATTAAAAAGATTAAAAAGTTTGAGTTATTTTACAAATGATAATAAAAATAAAAAAAATATGAGAAAACATAATTAATTAACATGTGTTAAGTAAAAATCAAATGAAACATATATAAAAAGTAACAGTTATATTGTCTCTCTACTCATGTAATATGTAAGTTGCATGTTCATTCTCCCATAACTTTAAGAAGTCTATAACCTTTTCATATGCTATATATTTTTTAAAAAATTTCACCATAATAACAAATGTTTTTTTATCTTTAATATTCGTATGACTTTGTTATATAAAAATATAATAAAAAATATATCATTATGTCTTTTTGTGTGTCACTGTTTATTTTTTCATCATTGTGTCTCTGTCATTGAGTTTTTTTCGTCAATGTGTCTTTCATATCATCATTGTGTTTTTTATATTAATAACACCGATATGTAATATTAATATGTAAATATAATAATTAAATAACAACAAATTAACTAATACATAAACCACAATACATATTACACAATAACCTGAAACGTAAAACACAATGGTGAATACATCAATACAATGATAAGAAACATAAAACAGAATGGTGAATGCATATAGCACAATGGCCTGGAACATAAAAAACAACGGAAACTATATATTACACAATGACATGAACGTAATACATAATGAACTTAAAACTCTTTTTCTCAAATTAACTAAATCCACAAGTCAATCATTAACAAAAGACAATGAACGTATTACATAATGACTAAAACACAATGGTTAGCAGAAAGATAAATGATGAGCATAAAGACACAATTACGAACAAAAATACACAAAAACATAATTTTTGTTTTAATTTTTACCTTTAATATAAATACTAATTGAAAAACACAATGACCAAAATCTATAACACAATACATAGAAAATCTAATTAAAAATCATAATGAACAACCAATAACACAATATATAAAATTCCACTAATTATTTGTTATTTTTATATAACAATATGATACACATAAATAAGATAAAAAAACATTTGTTTATGGTAATTTTTTTAAAATAAACAATTGTTGTATGAAAAAGTTATGGATGTTTTAAAGTGATGGAGGAAATGATATATGTCTTGCATGTGGAGTGAAAAAATCAACAAAAGTGGGTTATTACCTTCTTGCATTTCCCATCAATTTTTTCTCTTAAATTAATCTCTACCATTCAAATCTGAGATCAATAGATTAGATTTATTCTATCGTTTTTGTTCTCCTTTGTATTTTAACCTAATCCTACAAAACAATGCATAAATGTTTCTAGCTCTGGTAAGCTAATATTGTTCTGGGTCTGAGATTTAAATTGATTTTGATTTTTGGTTTCTAGTAAAACGGAGCTAAAAACCCGTGTTTCTTCGTTTATTAATTGTTTTCTGTGAGAGAGAGAGAGAGAGAGAGAGAGAGAGAGAGAGAGAGAGAGAGAGGATCTTTCTTTTTCGTTTTGAAAAGCATAATTTGATAATGCAACCAGCATAATTTGATAATGCAACCAAACCGAAATGGCAACACGTTAGAACGAGACAAATAAGGTCAAAACCAGCTAGAACAACATTACACAATACCAAAATGACTCCAAAGAGTTTCAACTAAGGAATTTAGTTTGGAATGACACTCTTGATCCAAAGGAAATCTAATGCCTTTACATAAAATATCTTTAAAATAATTAGATTTTCTTCTTTTAGTTTTACATTTTCGAAACAATTTTTTTGGTAGGCTTTGAAATCTAGCTAAAACTTTTACTTGACATTAATACCTTAGATTGGACCTAAATTTAGTTAAAGTATGTGAACAAATAGTAAAGTACAAACATCTATTTGATTACAGTCATTAAATTTGCAAACTATTTAATTGGCCGCTAAACTGAATCGGTTGAACATTGAATTACTCTCAAAAAGCAAGATATAATCTTCAATCTTCATCTTCAATAAATAAAATAATGGTGGACACATGTTAGCTTTGTAGACCACTAAAAAGTTAGTTTTCTCGTTAGTCATTTCCCTCATATTAAATTATTTTGGTAATGATGTTTTTTATTTGAAAAATAATATCATTACACCTAAGTCATAGTATATAAAATTTTTATAAAACATCTTTAAGAAATATATGATATGCAATTTAAATTAAATATTAAAAAAAACATTAATCTAACTTGTGTAACAGACATATATACACATGTTCCTAACATGGTCGTTAATATAGAAATGAGAACATACTATAAAGAGGGGCGGGGTGTGGCCTCATATTGGATCCTGGAACCTTCGGTTACGTACCAATGAACCAAGGCTTCAGTTAGAATGTATTGTGCTTTACCGTGTTTTGATATATTCCATTATGCGTCCTCTTTATATGTGGAGATTGTTGTGCCTAACTAAGCAATGTTACACTAGATATCAAATCATATATATTTGGAAAGTGTTTAAAAAACCAAGCATGAAAAATGGTTTAAAGGGTCACTAGAGACCTGTAGCCAGAGCACCGAACGGCTAAGGAAAATGGTTTAAAGAGCCACCATAGACCTTGGTTTTAAGGGTTTGGATTTTGGAATGATGAACCACAATTGCAAACTGACTGTCCAGCATTGATAAGATGAACTGTATTACAAATATCGGATATTAGAATGATGGAACGTTAAGGTATTGAAATCTCAACAGTCGCTAATAAAAAATCACCTGAAAAATCTGACTCAATGTATATTATTTGGGTAAATTCTATTTCTACAATCCATATATGTTATCTGAATCGAACTAATTAATATAATTCAACCACCATCCAATTATCTCTAATACTCAAACTAACCTAAACAACTACCCGATAATGATCCATGTCGATCATATTATTTGGTTTTTTCAGTTAACTTCGACACCCATACATTCTACGCACATATAAAAAACTCCAAATTTATTTCGCAATTATCAGTTTTTATAAAGAAAGTTTACACACATATGTGTGTGAAGGAAAGAACTCGGGTAAAAAAGACTAGTTTTTATAAAGACTAGAAAGGTATATCAAAATGATACGTGACATTCATAAAAATAGACCAGAAATATCACTGTTTTTTATTAGATTTGTTTATTTATAATTGACTAGGTTAGTTACCCGTGTAGCACACGGGTTAGAATAAATAAATAAATTTATTTAAATAAAAACACAATATAAAATTTAAAAAAATATGTTCAACAAATATAAAGATATATTATATGATAGAATAAATTACACAATACACAATATGGAAATAAAAAGTTGTTACAAAATTCATGAATCTCAAAACATTTCTTTATACACAGTATTTGTAGTTTTATTTGCAACTTTACTTTTTATATAAAAACTTAGTAGTTTCTTATTATTTATGCTTTTAACTATGAATAATACAACACATAACTGATCATAAACTAAAATAAATTGTTTAAAAAGGAAACCAACTATCTATAATGATTTACTTAGCTTTTATTAATCTCCAATGCAAAACAAAAATAAAGTGAAAATTTCATTCTTTGAAATTAATTATTTTATCTAAAGGTATATGATTATTTTTAAGAATGAAAGTATGAGTTCCAATATTACTTCCGGATATAATTTCGGCTTCTATTGCACGATTATCATATTGTATTTTCATATGTAGTTTAGTTTCATTGCATAGACCAATTTTCTAGTTAATATTTTAAGCAACATCACTTCAACATCGGCTTTTAGGACTAACATATGACTTGACAACCTTATAGATTTTAAGGCAATTTAAAACATCAGGAAACTAATACCTTCTTGTAACGTATCATTTTATGTCTGATAGATATCATCTGAAAAATAGTAATATTTTTCATCTCCCAGAAACATGGATAACTAACGTTTGCTAATTTCTTGAACGACCTAATTTTTTGGTGCATGTACAACTCGTTTTACTAAAAAAATCTATATTTTTTAAATCTCCAATAGTAGAAGGATATACATAGTCAATTTGTCATTTGATTAACAGTGTACTAATGTCTAACATTTGTATTCCAAATATAAAAACTTATATTATCCACCTGAAAACCAAAACATGTAGTCTAGTGTTTATATTTTTGTCAATTTTTAAGATGATGAACGTAACATAAATGATGAGTTGTTTAAACAATCAATTAAAAAAAGAAGTTGTAAATGGTTACTTTTAAACCAACCCGTGATCGAAACATTCTAATCATAAATATTTTTTACTTGAACCATGTTTAACATTTTAACCAGTTAAAAAATCCGCTCGTTTAAATTAATATAAACAATGAGAATACATCGATAGTGAATTTGCCTTTTAGAGTTTGAAAGAAAAAAACATGTAATTTAGTAAACAATCACATATTTAATAAGTTAAAGTTTATTGAAATTTTAAATTTAAGTTAACCTTGCCTCTTCATCCAATGATATCTTTATTAAAAAGAGAAAAAGATTAAAAAAAGAAAAATGAAATACAAAACTATTAATAAGAAAAATAAATGTATTTAATATGAGAAATGAAAGTAAAAATTTTGTGTTTAATAGGAGAGAGATGAGGGAAAATTTTGTAAGAAATACTTTGATGATGACATGTTTCAATAAAAACATTTATTTATTATATAATATAGATTATGTTGTTATGAAAATGTTACTTTCAAGGAAACTATATATAATACTTATTTCATATTTAACTATAATCACTTGAAATAGATTTTAACTTCAAATTGGATATAATATAATTTCTTACTCATGGTAGATTTGAACTCATATAATACAATTTCTAAAACCTCCATCTTTCATAGATACTTGTTTAGCGAAATTGAAGAACATGACGAGGACGTTCTTACTGTTTGTTATCTGTTTCATTTTGATCTCAATTACAATGGTAACAAAGCACTTCCCAGTCTTGCTAATTTTTTTTAGATATACATTGAAACTAAAACCCACTTCCCAGTTATATTTGTTACATAACTAACAACTAAAACCCACTTTCTGATTCGCAATTAAATATATGTTTCTTCTACAATGTCTCAATGAGTTAATCGAATTTTTTGGGTTTACGGAGAGGGAGAGCAACTGAACCTTTTTCCTCTTAGTTTGGGTTTTTACTCCCAAAACTCAGCTCTTTATTGGCCCTTTTGTCGTGTGGGGTTATACTAGGGCTCAGATTGTCAACGGAGTCCCATCGGGGGATGTGGGCACGGGTTAATTAGAAGGTTTTTGGTCATGCCCGTTTACAGGATTTCATTGCTATCCGGATGGATTGGTTGTGTCCAAGGGAATCCAAAGGTTCGTGGCACATATAAAGCGGCTACACCTATGTTCGGATGAGAAGAGATGCACTATGCGGGATGCGGTATCCGGGGATTGTGATATTTTTGTTGTGTTGGCAGATGCTCTAAAGGTTGACAAACAATAGTTGTGCAGGGTGAATGCATGTCTTTGGAGGACCTCAATAGGAACTGTCACCATGTAGACAAGGTTATCAAGTTCAATGTTGATACAGGAGGGGCGGAATACTTCCTTGTGGGGATCCCTAAGCCACAACTTGCAATAGATGTAGTTTCTTTGTGCGGGATAGTTTGAACGCGACCCTCCTTGACCGTATTTTCGCACTTTCATTAAAGTCAGTAAAAATTATCCTTCCTAGCCGTCGCATGGCATTTGCCCATGCCTTATCTGTTTCATTGTACAAGGTGGTGTCTACACCAGAGTCCATTGAAGCGTGGGTAGACTTTTGATATTACCGTGTTGCACATTACAAGTTGTCAAGCCTTCCAACCGACAGGAGCGTAGGTTGGGGAATAGGAAATCCTTACAGTGACATTCTATTCGACATGCCCTAGAAACTTGGGGTGATGGCAGCGGATGTGTTGACCTTATCCAATCGCTCTTCAACCAACCGATGGATATGGGCTTAAGAGCCGATGAGGCCTCCTTCGGGGGGTGATCATTCTAGGGAGGGTGTAGGTTCCCAGTCCCTACACAGGAGTATCTCGTACACAGAGGGTGAGGAATCCCCTATGTATACGATTGCGAGTGTTTATACGAAAGAACGAATCGGAAACGTATAAAGAAAAATCACGTAAACAAATTACTTAGTTGTATTAGCAACTCAGTGCTCGTAACCAATAAGCAAAACGGCGTCCAGAAGTTATATCGAAAAATCTTACAAAGACCACGACGAAGTTAGGTTTATATAACCTTCGACAACTTCGCCAAACATGCTTGGAGAAGTTGTCCCTAACTTCACTACTGGCTAACATCGCCTATAAAAAACTGTTAAACATCAAGTTCACCAAAACGTAATAAACAATATACTGATTACAGACATGATAAACTAAAGACCAATGAACTACTGGCACACTGCACCAACAGACTCCCCCTTGGCAGTAGCTTCATTTCTCTTATAGCCTCATCTTGTCTCGTAATCCAAAAAGCTGTATCACCAATCTTCAGGCATGCACACCTTATCTCACACAAACCGAGACCACCCTTTGATACTTCTTTCCTTTATCTTTCCAAGCTGGAATATAAAAGATCTCCTTTTCATTCAGTACCTGCAAATCAGCTTGGGACAAGTTAACCAGGTGCATAGGATCATACACCCTCAAGATCTCTTGTTCATCTTGATCTTCTATCACAGCTTCAACAGTCTCACAATCAACATACCACCATTTCAAGTCTTTCAGCTCATCTTGAGGCATGATCTTCATCGGAATCTCTGTCAGAGTTCGAATGGGTTTGTACTTCATAATCATCCACGGTTTACCATCCGCTCGCATCCCCCTTTCAACATCTTCATTCAACTTACCCTTATGAGGTTTTAGCAACTCAAATCTCTTCTCCTTGACCACTTCATTCCACACAATCTTTCCAATCCAACCAGCATACCTATCACCACTCCTGTTAATTAACTTCAAGCGAGCCAGATCTTTTACCTCACACTCGGGAAATGTATTGAATGATCTCAGCTTCTTTGCAAAATACTGAATCCCATCATATCTCTTAATCACAAACACCTTGAGCTGATCATCATAGAGCCAACAGATGATACCTTTATTTGATTCATTATACCCTTTGATATTATAACTCCTTTTGAACATCGGAGGCACCTCTGGTTTCTTTGTTTTAACAAACCAATGAACACATTCCTCCTTCCACCTAGGTTGTTCTTCCCATTCAGAGTCACCACTTACACTGTCATCTTGAATCACCTGTTCTTGACCACTACCAGGAATATCATGTTCAACACCATCTTCAGTTATCTCCCCTTCCTCCAACAACAATCCATCAGAGAAGTATCAAATCCAAACGACATATGAGAAATATCTTAAGCATAAGGAGGAGGAATACCCAAACTTACTGGAATCTCAGATGTAGACGGAATAGAAACTGGAGGTGGAACAGTAACTAAGGACCCAGCAGTAGCTACCACAATAGACTCCACAAACATAGCAACCGCCTCAGATGGAGTAACGGATCGAGGCGGTAAGAAAACAATCTCCGGTGCTGACAAAGCCACCGTAGAAGGCACAATGGACGGTGTTGACAAAGCCACTGTTGACAAGCTAGAGGTCACTGGCATAAAGGCAGTAGTGGACGGTACAAGAGTAGACGTACCTGATAATTGCAAGGGAGCAAACTGAACCACTCGTGAGCTTTCACCACCCCTAGCCTTCTTGGATCTACGAACCAACTCATACAACTCATCCTCAAAATCCGATTCACTGTCATCATCAGAACCCTTCTTACGTTTCCCATGTATCTTTTCTTGAAGTGCCAGAACTCTCTAAGTCTCATCAACCTCACTTGAGGATGAATCAGATAAAGTCTCCTCAGAATCCTCAACTAAAGGAAGTGATGGACCTACCGTAGCAGCAATCGAGGAACCATGAACGCCAGTTACGTCGACCAACGAAACCTGAATCTCAGAAGCATCAACCGAGAACATATTAAATATCCCTTGTACTCCAAAAGCAACATCAAGATCTACCTCTTCAGCGGCAGACATAATATGAGCATCTACTGGAGCATCTTGAATTGGAGCATCTAGAACCACAGGAGGTGGTTGTGGAATATCAGCTGGTGCTGGAACAGGATTAACAGACCCATCATCTGGTGGAGCAACATAAGCTGAATTCACAAGATAACCAAATAAAGTAGTGTGTCTCGAACGACGCTCAACATTGCTTCGTGCGCTCGATGTCCGGCACTGAGCGAAGATTCTCTTGTTCACTCTGTCCACAAACGAAATAGAACGACGTTGTAGAACATTCGCAGTCACATGATTAAGGATCATCTGCAAAAATTTGGGATACATCAAGAACCGTTCCCTAGCCACCGCCCGTCGTTGACGATCAATCCCATAAAACACCATCTGACCAAAGCTGAATGGTTTATTGTATGTCAACGCGGTCATTGAAGATTGCATAGTTGCACCCACACCATCAGAAACCAGCTTTGCGACCAGACATGCAAACAATCAACACATGCATAAAGAAACGCCATTGATCAAGTAAGAACCCTTTGCGACGTTGGGAGTCTTCCAAAGGACCTGAGTAACCCATGTGAAGAAACGCACCATTCCGAAATGTTGCTGGATACTCAGTAGGACCCTCATCATCTGCCACATACCCAAATTGCAACGCTGCTCGTATCTGGTCAGCTGAAAATGCACAACCTGCTTATTAACGGTAGCACGCATAACTGGAGATTTCACGCGACAATCATACTCTACCATTCTCCAAAAGTCTTCGATATTCGACAAAGAAATAAGAAGAATTGTGGAGATAGAGTGAAAAATTCGTGAGCGAATAAGAAACTGAATGATCTCCACGTAATCCTCAGCTCCACGAGTATCGTAACTTCCCTCCAAGAACCGTCCTGAAATCATAACTCCTTTTTTTCGTTGCAAACAAAAATAATCAGAAGGCCATCGCAGGTCATATAAGGGCCAATTAAGGTCAACATATACTCGATATCACGTAAACATTAACATTGAAAGAGTATTAAAGACTCTTAGTTACTTTCCGAGAAAATCATTAAAAAAACAATCTGTATAGGAAGAGTTAACAATAACAAGTAATAAATTATGAATCATGATGAGATTGTGAACCTTAATAAGTGAACAAAAATGGATTTGAATGTGATTGATTCTGATGATAAGTTCTTCGAGGGTTTATGGACAAAGTTTGACCTATTTTGACCAAGGGGATGGTTATAAACCTTTTGGAAACCTGGAGGCGAAGTCGTTAACTTTGCCTCAAAGATAACTTCGCCACGACGAAGTTAAGGTGAGATAAAGGACTTGAGAAATTTAGAACATAAACAATAATGAGTAACACGTGATTTAAAGGAAAACATATTAAAATGAAGTAAATAAAAGTTTGCGGGATCAAATTCAGTCTTTGAGAAAAACTATCGCGTTTAAGAAAAGATCCGAACATGAAATCATATTGATTAAGGTACTGTCACAAAGATTCATGTTCAGCATTATTATGACACAGAGAAACAAGTTGAAAGCAGGTATATGAGACTTATCATGATTCTCATTGCGTCCGTGAAACGAGTTAGGTTCAATTAGGCATAGAATTTAGATGGACATCACTTATGGACCTCTGATGCTTCCTATCTCTTCTCAAAGCGTATTTGGTTTTCCCCATATCACCCCAATTTGGCTCCAACCCCCTAGCGCTTGTTAAAAAAATTTATAACTTGTAAGAAAAGATTTAAAGCTTTAAGGTTAAACGTTGGACTTACAAGCCATTCGGACTTACATGTCTTTCATTCAAGTGTTTAGAACTTATTTGAATGCCCACCCTTGTAGTTGTAGTTTGACCCTCTAAGCTTTTTGAAAACAAAATGCAGCAACTTAATATTATACAAATAAAGCAAACATTTTTTTTTAAACAAAGTGACAAAATATTTTTGGTGATCAAGACACTAACGGGCTCGTGTATAACTGGGTAATCGCTTCTGCCTATCATTCGGAGAGATATATGTGGAGACATGCACATTTCTTCAAAATGACTCTCCACAGTAAATCTAGCATATTTAGTTTGTATCGCTTCAACTTTTACGCATCATGGAAAGCTACCATGCAAATCAATGACTGTTCTAGAGCCTTTTAAGCTTAATAACTTCATCCGTTAGGCACACAAAATCAATTTACCTATCATTTTCTAAAGGTTGAATCAATTTTCATTTTAAAACAAACTTTGAAGCTTCCAAAAAGCTATAGACTGAATGATTATATCACCTCCCAGAGAAAACAGAAACAATTTTAAATTCAATCTCCCCGGTCACTTCTTAGATTTTAGGTAAATGGCCATCCTGTATGTCCATAGTTGGTTAACAGGACCAAACACATATAAATATGTGTCCCTCAAACTTAGAGCGACCGACATAATTTTCAGCGAAGGAACTAAAACAAAACACATCACAATCTCCCCAGATGTTTTCCGTTTTTAGGTGAATGGTTATCCTTTGAATCTACAAGTAGATAATATGACCAAACACATACAAGTATATGTCCTTTAAACTTGAGCAACCGACATAATTATAAGCGAGAATGCAGTTTTTTTTTAAAAAAAAAACAAGACACGGTTACTCGGGATTGATCATCCCATTACATCAATAAGGTTTTGAAAACGAGATCGGTCAAAAGGTTTTGTAAAAAGATCGGCAAAATTATCTAGAGAATCAACCTTTTCAAGCACGATTAATTTCTTCTCAGCACAATCCCGTATAAAATGATGACGAATGTCAATATGTTTAGTTTTACTATGCTTTACGGGATTGTTAGTTACTGAGATAGCAGCAGTATTATCAATGCAAATAGGAGTATGAGAGAAATTCAGACCATAGTCTCGCATTTGTTGTTGTATCCACAAAACCCGGGAGCAACAATTTGATGCTGCCATATACTCTGCTTCATAGGTGGATATCACAACCAAGGTATACTTCTTACATTGCCAAGACACCAATCTCCCAACAAGAAACTGACAGCCACTGGTAGTCGACTTCCTATTCTGGTTACAGCCTCCATAGTCAGAGTCGGTGTATGCCACTAGATCCAGTCCACCTCCCTTTGGATACCAGAGACCCAACTTAGGTTTTCCTCTAGATATTGCAGTATCCTCTTCACGCCTTTCATGTGTGACTCCTTTGGATTAGCCTAAAAACGTGCACAAACACAAACTGCAAACATAATGTCAGGTCTAGAAGCAGTTAGATACATTTAAGAACCTATTATTGCGCGATATTGAGTGGGATCCACATCTTCATCACTGTCAGAGTCAGCACCCAGTTTGTGGTTGACACAGGTTGGAGTATCATACGGAGTCCTTTCTTCCATCTTAAATCGTTTGAGTACGTCGTGAACGTATTTAGTTTGATGAATAAGCATCCCGTCCTTTTGATCTACCTATAAACCCAAAAAAAAGGTTAGTTCACCCATGGCACTCATCTCAAATCTTTTCTTCATGACCGCTTCGAATTCCTGACACATAGAGATCTTTGAGGCCCCGAAGATAATATCGTCCACATAAACCTAGACAAGAAGAAAATCCTTTTCACTCCACTTCACAAACAACGTACTGTTAATCTTCCATCTCACAAAACCATTTTCCAGCAGGTAATCAAATAAAGTTGCATACCAAGCCCGTGGAGCTTGATGTAGACCATATAGTGCTTTGCTGAGTTTGTACACATGATCTGGAAAGTCTGGATCTGGAAAACCTGGAGTTTGCTCTACATATACCACTTCGTCTACCTTTCCATTCAGAAATGCACTCTTTACATCTAATTGAAACACCTTCATTTATTTCTGAGCGGAAAATGCCAAAAATAGTCGAATTGCCTCCAGCCTAGCCTGGCCAGAGGAGCAAACACCTCATTGTAGTCGATTCCTTCTTGCTGATTAAAGCCCTTAACTACCAGTCTAGCCTTGTTTCGGACGTTTACCCCTTTCTCATCTCTTTTGCACTTAAATACCCACTTAGTGCCGATTGCGTGCACATCATGTAGCTTCGCAACCAAATGCCATACTTCCATTCTATTAAACTGAGCCAACTCTTCCTGCATGGCTTCAACCCACGAGCTATCCTTCAACGCCATCTGATAGTTTTTCGGTTCTATATGACTGATATAGCATGCATACAAACATTCGTTCATAATATTAGTATCTTTGATGGTCACATACACACATGTGTTTTATTCCAAGCTACTTCTTGTCCACACTCCATCAAAAGGATTACCAGTCACATTCTCAAGAGGGTGATCCTTGGGGATTCTTGTGGTTTGGACATGAGCAACTACAAAGTGTTCACCCAGATTAGGAGTGAGTTCATTGGTATTATGTTGGTAATGAAACAGATTTAAGAACTCTTCTTCATCTGAGACAGTGGGTCTGTCTTCAGCACTATTCACTGTTTGTCTTTTATCTTCAACCTTTGAGCTATGCGTGAAACCCTCTTCTTCATCAATTAACATCTGAGTGGCCATCATTTCTTCCATATCTGTAAAATTATAAGAAGTCAGATTAAAGGACTTAAACAGTTTGTCATAATAAAAAACCTCATCTGGTCCCATGCTAGGTTTTGGTGACTTGTAACTGGTAATGTTAGTGTCACAGACCACCTCAACCTTGTTTCTCGATAGATTAAAGACTCTTCTATTGGGAGAACCAACCACGTAACCAACGAGAATACCTTTGTCAGCTTTCTCACCAAATTTAGAATTAGTCTTTAATATCGAACAGGGGGACCCAAAAGGTTCGAGACCTATCAGATTTTGCTTTCGACCATGCATTAATTCATAAAAAGTTTTGTTTAATCTTTTAACAATTAAAACACGATTAAGGATATAGCAGGCTGTAGCGACAGCCTCAGCCCAGAACACCACTGGAAGCTTAGCATCCGCCAGCATAGTCCTGGCTCCTTCGATTAGTGTTATATTCTTTCTCTCAGCTACTCGATTATGTTGTGGAGTGTACGTTGCACTGAATTGATACTCTTTATCCTTTTCTGCAGACAAAACATCTCTATTTGATAATTCTTGAACTCTGTCCCGTTACGCTTCTGATGAATTTGAATTTTCCTCCAATAATGTTCTCCACTTTGGTAATCAAGTTAATCACTAAATGCACTGTCTCATCCTTAGCTTTTAGAAAATACACCCACAAGTATCGTGAGTAGTCATCAGTCACTACTAAGCAATAAGACATCCCTCCCAAACTTTTAACATTTATGGGACCAAAGAGATCCATGTGGAGCAGGTCTAGAGGTGTGACAATCGAATTAATCAGCTTGGAGTGATGTGGCTTCTTGTGTTGTTTTCCTTTCTTGCATGACAGACATTTATCTTCAAAGTTGAAATTCTTCGGTGCCACAATTCAGATTCAGATTCTGTTGCTTTAGACAAAAGACATGATTCTTCTGTTGCTATCTTGGTGGACCTCATGTCCATCACACAGGTATTCTTCTCTCTTGGAGTTCTCATGACTATCCAACTTTCTGGGATCTTGAAGCCAGGATAAAGCACTAAGGCTTCGTCCTTTGTAAAGTGCACGGTGTATTCTTTGTCACAAATCTGAGAAACGATCAGAAAATTGTGCTTCAATTCTTCCATAAAATTTACTTTTTCCAATTTGATCATTCTGTTTGTAACCGTACTAATGCCTGAAATTCTTCCTCCATTTTCTCCTGCAAAACTTACTCTTCCTTCTTTTACAGCCTTCCATTCAAGTAATAATTTCTTGTTACCTGTCATGTGCCGGGAATAGCCACTGTCAACAACCCACCTGTTGTTCACAGTCCTTACAGACTGTTCCTGCACATTTAAAGAAAACAATTAAAAGCGGGGGACCCAAGACCTTCTGGTCTTGGGCTGTTCAAACCTGTTAAACGAAATCTAACCAACTGGTTGTCTAAAGTTCCTTAGAGGAAAACTACCATTTGGCCTGAAAGGAAGAATTCGAGAGAAACGATTATGATACCAACCAAAAATCCATGAATTTTGAGTATTAAAAGTGTTGGATGAATCAAAGTTGCGGGTTTTATGGTCCACTGGGAAAAAACGAGGTTGATTTCTTTGAAATCTTGGATTTATCCAAGGTTTGGTGTTAGTGGAATTGACTCTAGTTCGAACACCAGTTTTAGGTTTCGTTTTATTCTCAGTCTTGTTTGGTCTCATACTCTTAGCTTTCTCTCTTTTCAGACGACAAATACTGGCAATGTATCCCTTGTTATGATATATAAAGCAACTCTCATTCAAATTACCTGTGTTCATCTGAACATCCTTTTCAGGAGTAACTTCAAAAGATGAGGTTGGTTTACTGACATTTAGTTTCACATAAAGGGGGGAACGAATGGGTTTAAAGATGATTTCTTTTCACCAAAAGTGACATTCGACCCCCTTTTAAGTAATACAACTTCATCATTCACTTTATCGGTGTTGACAGGCTTACTAAACTGGGACTCTTGATTAATGACTGAGGAATTTTCCTGAACTGGTTTGTTAACAGTCTTGTCTACCTCTTCAAGGTTGACAGGATTAATGGAGGTTTTGCTTAACTGAACCTTATCGGGTGCTATGTCCATGTTTATAGTACCCGGTATGGTTTGATCAGTCTGAACGCAGACATGTGGCTCATTACTAGGATTATAAGTATAATTGTTATTATAAGGTGATGGAACCTCAGAGAATCCAATTCCCCCTTTATTGACCGGGGAACGTTGAACACTTAGGACATGATTTAGCATCATGGAAGAATTTCTAAACTGTTCAAGTTTTCTATTTAGTTCCACCACTTTCACTTGGTAATCAGCTATCTTTTTGTCTTTTTCAGCCATAAGTTTGGTCTTTTCTTCCACTACTTCATAACAACCAATTACTTGTATTTTCTCAGCTAGAGTGGCCTTAAGGCTTCTATTGTCTTTTTCACTAGCTTTTATTTTAACAGAGTAACTGTTTTCCTTTCGTTTAGAATAGTGGTGTTCTTCTTTTAAACATTTTAATTCTTTTTCCAAACTCATATTCTGATCAGTTAAAGCAATTAATTGTTCAAACAATTTCTTGCATTGATCACATTGGGGTTCAGAACATACCTCTGAGAGTTGATCATTCATCTCTGCCATGTAGGCTTGGTCCTCCACTGCGTCTTTTTCATATTATCCAGACACAATGTTCACCAAGTTTGCTTGTTCACTGACCTCTTCAACATGAATGTTCCAATTATACCCACCTTCATGTTAAGAAACCATAGCTTTCATCTCAGTTCCATTTCCATTCTGAGAAATAGACCTATTCTGACTCCTTTCGACTCTTTCATTAACATTTTCTCGCAAAGTGTCCATTTTGTTGGCAATTGTAACACTGGATTTTGGACTAGTCGAATCCCGGTCTCTCCCCCACGAACTTTCTTCCTGTCTTCTTCATGAACCTTTTCACCCTTCTCATGATCATGGCCATTTGCCATTGAAGATTCATCTCTACCATATCATTAGCATCAATTTGATCTTAGTCCTCATCTAATGTTGTCGGGTCCACTATCTTTCCCTTTATGTAGTTCTCATATGAGGCAATGAAAGACGCATAGAGGGTAAATTGTTGTTCAGCAAACTTCACACTCATAGGCATCCTTGAATAATTCATACATGGAGAATTTGCAGTAGAGTTGCCAGCTGCATATTGAGGTTTTGAAAAAGTGCTACAACTAGCAACAAAGCATAAGTCTCCATCCATGTTCATTATCACTTGACCATCTTGAGTTGAGTTAGTTTCTCCACTAGAGTAATAGGCATTGGAGCCTACTTTTGAGCTTGAACTTGGAGAACCCTTTGCACCATACATTCCCGGATCCTGAACCTGATCAGTAAATGTCTCCTTTCTTTTCATATTCAGTTCATAGGTACGTAACTTGTTGACTACCGTTTCTAGGTCAAAGTTTTCATATTCTTTGTCTTCTTTCATCAACACAGTATAAATCTCCCATTTGGGTGGAGGAGCATCAAGAAGATTTTCTACTATTTCAATCTCAGTATACTTTATGGAGTAGTTAGTCAACTCGGTCATCAAATGGTAGTATCTTGTGATAATTCCATCAAGCGATTCATTTTGAAAGTGCTTGAATACTGAGAATTGTGTTTTCAACAACTTTGTCTTTGAGTTTCGAATTCCCACATTCCCTTCAAAACGATTTTCTAATGCTTCCCATAACTCTCGAGCAGACTTATACTTTATGAATGTATGTAAGATCTCTTGAGACAATGCCATAGTTATAGCTGCTAAGGCTTTACTTTCTGCTTCATACATCTTATTCACATCATCCTCAATCTTATTATACTTCTTTAGTTGTTCACGTCCTTCAAATTCTATTGTTAGAGGATATAACCATTCTGAATACATACCCACATCTTTGCATCCTGGTACTTCACGTATTGCTCAAATCTGTCTTTCCAAGCAACAAAGGCATTCCCTTTAAATAACTTTGGAGCCTTAGTCGCTGAACCACTCGACCTCCATCTTTAATAGATCAGAGATGTTTATCGAAGTCATGTTCAAATGAAATGAGAACTGAAATTCTGTTAACTTTTGTTCTGTGAACAGTGAAGGGCGAAGTTTGTTTTAACTTCGCCTAAAAGTTAACTTCGTTAAGGGCGAAGTTAATTAAGACCAAAGTCTCTCTCAACTTCGCTTCAAATCAACTTCGCTTCTTATAACTTCGCTGCTTATATCTTCGCGTAAACCCTAGCAACACAGACAAAAAATTCACCAAAGACAACTGGATTCTGGACTTCGATTATGCACACGAATCTTTGGTTTAAGGACTGGTTATAGGTTGTAGGATGGACAAAAAGGACAACTAAGTTTAAGGATAGACTGAACGGTTGGTTTTTACGTGAAACAATCCGCAAAAAATTCTTGCGGAAGGGTTTTAACACTCGTGTCATAATCCCGAACCACACAATCAAGAGCTAAAGCACTAATACCAATTGTAGGTTCCCAGCCGGATCTACACAAGAGTATCTCGTACACAGAGGGTGCGGAATCCCCTATGTATACGATTACGAGTGATTATACGAAAGAACGAATCGGAAACGTATAAAGAACAATCACGTTAACAAAGTACTTAATTGTTATTAGCAACTCAGTGCTCGTAACCAATAAGCAAAACGGCGTCCAGAAGTTATATCGAAAAACCTTACAAAAACCACGGCCAAGTTACTTTTATATAACCTTCGAAAACTTCGCCAAACATGCTTGGCGAAGTTGTCCCTAACTTTGCTACTGGCTAATATCGCCTATAACAAACTGTTAAACATCAAGTTCACCAAAATGTACAAACAATACACTGATTACAGACATGATAACTAAAGACCAATGAACTACTGGCACACTACACCAACAGAGGGCCTCAATGCTAAGCAATGTATTCAAAAAGTCGTCGACAGGCACTTCACGGCCACGGTTAAAGTTTTGTGATCTTCGAGTGTTACTCCCGTTAGTGGCGCTACTATGAAAGCATTGCTTCATAAGTAACCCATCTTGCCCACGCCCGCCTTGCCTGGGGCCTTATTCTCGGAGACCCTTTGGTTGTGGACATTGAAGGTGTTCTAGGGTCGTATTAAATCTTTTCCTAAAGAGACTTATTGTGGGAGAGACGGGCTTAGGGCCAAACATATTTGGATGCCCTATGTGGGGAAGGATTCGCAATTGTCATGGGTTACTTAAAGCTATCACTGAGGTGCCTAACTTGTGGTTAGGGGGATATGACATGTCGCTTTTGGCGGAGATTGTGGCTTCTGCCCCCCCCCCCCTAATGCCATGATGGTCGGCTATAAATCATGTGTATATTTGTGTTATTTCATGTATTTTAGTTGTTTATATAGACCAAACACAATTACTTTGAGTTCTTTTATTATCACAGGTGTTTGGAGCTTAAACAGGCTAAATCAGAGCCATTCAGATGGATATCAAGCAAGCGTAGAGATTCCGGAAGCATAGAGAAACATATATGGATAGTTAAGAAGGATTCGGGAATGGTTTGGATGAGAAACCCGAAGCCGAAGCGAAACTGAACAAGACGGGAAACCAGCACACAAAAAGAGCTTTTTAGGACCTTTTGTGTGGGACGCTTGTAAAATAGGGTCCTAAATCTATTTAATAGGACAAATGAACATTTGGGTCCTTTTACAATATACGCTACAGAACAGTGTCCTAAAAAGTTATTTAATATGATGGATGATTTTTTGGGGGTCGTATTATCATATAACTTAATAAGACACTTAAAATGTAAATCCTAATAAAGTAATCTATAAGACATGTAGTTGTTGGTGTCCCATTATGTGGTAGGTAATAGGACACTTAATCACTGTAGGTCTTGTTATAACATAAGTTAATATGACACTTTGTAGTTAAGTCATAAATGTTCGATGTTATAGGACCCTTTCTAGTCGAAGTCATATAAGAAACATAACTTAACAGGACATTTTACACTATGGTCTTATAACTTTAACCTTATAAGACGCTTAATCATTGTGGTGTTATTATAATACACCATAATAGGACATTTGATATTTAAGTCATAAAACATATGTTTTATAGGACGCTTATTCGCTAGAGTTTTATTATAACATAACTTAACAGGACACTTAACACTTGAGTCTTATAACTTGAACCTTATAGGACGCTTAATCATTGTGGTGTTATTATAATACACTGTAATAGGACACTTGATATTGTAGTCATAAAACATATGTTTTATAAGACGCTTATTCGCTAGAGTTTTATTATAACATAACTTAATATGACCTTGACACTTTTTCTTATAATTTTAACCTTTACATATAGCACTTTTTGTATGTCATAATTGATTGGTACACACTTTTAATGACATTTAGCATTTGTGTCATTAAAAGTTAGGTACTTAATGACACTTTATGTATGCCATATTTTCTTGACAACATTTATAGTGACATTTATCATTTGTGTCATGTAAATTTTGATTATTTAGTTTTACTTTGTGTGTGCCATAACTTTATACACATTTTATCACATTTGCTCTAAAGTAACTTATTCACAATTGTAATACAAGTATCGTTATTACAAAATTACTCCTTTTTATTATATTGTTTTACATCTCCTTAGATTTAAGGCCATCTTCAGCGACATGATGGTTGAGATTTTGAAACTCTGAAGTCGATCGCAGGCCTTTGGTTTGGTACAAAGAAAACACTAACATTCCATTTTTGCACATGTAAATGCTCTAAGAGAGACAAAATTTGGCTTGGTAAGTTAGCCATAGATTATGAGTTAGTGCTAAGGGAAATTTGGGAGGGAATCTTGAGAGTGAGAGGGAAATCGAATAATTAAGAGAGAATTTATAAATTTCAGATAATAAATGATTAAAGAAACAAATAAATTAACATAAAACTAATTTAGTATTTATTAATTAAAATATGTCATATATATAAAATATAACTTATATATGATAGAAAATCTATTTTGTATTATTTTATGTTATAAGTATATAAATAAAGTGTTATATCTATCTATAATAAATAAATAAAAATGATAGAATTGATGTACGTGGACATTTTGGTTATACACTTATACATCAATTTTGTAACTCTAATCTAACTTTACGATATTTTACATCCACTAGGGTAGATGGCATCAATTTAAAGAGCATATTGGGCTAAATGTCCTTTCACTTTAGAGTGGAGCATTTTCACTCGTTAGTCGTTTTTATAAATTTTGAAAGTGCGTTTTTTTTGTCTTTTAGAGTGTTGTTGGGAGTTGTTGTGAGTATATGAGAGATCAAATGTACTAGTAATAAGGAATTTTTAAGAAAAAGATATTGTTCACACTCCATAATTTTTTAAGATTTTTTGAAAGTGATTGTAATTAGTTGAAAGAGAAAAAATGATGATAAAAGTGTAAAAAATAACTATTTAATTGAAAAGTAAGAAGAAAATTTAGTGATTTTCAATTTAATTATAGAGATGAAAATAACAAATTAATTGGGTCATATGCACTTATGTTTGACAATGATTACCATGTATAGTTATTATTCATTGCGACCATTCATTAAAAAAATAAATAAAAACCAACTACAAAATAAAAGTAATAATGGACGATTGAATTTTTTCCATTGGCTCTTTATTTCTTTGCAAATGCGAACAAAACTTGAACGACAAACCCAGCCGACCTACACTACTGGTCGTCATTGACTACCTGGCTCCACCACGGTTGACCATTTTAAGGACCAAGATATATTTTTTTTTCTTTGTAATGCTAGGAGAGCTTAATGGATCATAGGTTAGTCGTTACCTACTACGGTATTTAATTTTAATACCATATATTTGCTATGTTTATTGTTACTCGCTAGTTTTTATGGGTCTTTTATTTCGGCTTGACCGATTTATTTAAATCCTCGGAGAAAGCCCTACCAATGGGTATTAATTAGTCATAATATCTATATTGATCATAATGGGAATTATTTTTACGAAGTATGTATGACCTACATTATTGTGTTCAACATAACGTTTTATATTACAACATTGACGTCTTCAGAGTCGGGCTTAATAATTTTTAGAGCTAAATCGAAATGAAATTTTGTGGCAATTTCATGACAGATGTGTATATATATAAAAAAACAAACTTAGGCTCATGACCTGAAACTGAACAACACGCATGTTTACTACCATACTAGCACATCATTAGTCATATTTGTACACTCTAACCGGCCATCAATGCCTATGTAAACACTAGTATCCATGATTAATCATCAATGACGAAAATAGAACAGTATCATCAATGACAAATAATACACTAGTGGTATGGTATACCGCTTACAAAATAAGGTGATGAGCTTAAATCCTTGTAAATGTATGGTCTTAATTTGTCATGTATCATGTATTATATATTAGCTTTTACCTCCGTATTACGGGGGTTTTTCATTATTCTTTTATCATATTTATATATTTTTTGAATTCTAATTATATTTAGCTTACAAAAGTTAATAATATACTAAATATTTGATAATGAAAGAGTTTCACAAATAAATGAGATGTTATAACCTAATTTAAAAACTGTCTTGGATTTAATGAGACCCTAACCCATTTGTTTTTTTTTAATTATGGATAATATATATCTTTTTTTAAAAAAAAACAGATATTAATATTTAATATATTCATACTTTATAGGATTTTCATATCAAATATTTGGTTTGATTAACTTGTTATTTTAAT